>NW_026866303.1:0-86915 GCF_026571515.1 Ruditapes philippinarum | reverse complement strand
GAAAACACATGACACAACAGATTCTGGCATGGAAAACATATAGGGATTTAAACTTCTTACAGACTAGAATAAAATCTGGCATGATACGTGACATTGATCTGATGTCTTGTGAAAATTTACTAAGACACCAGTCAACTAATGTGCTATTGCCAGTAAAAGCTTCAAAACGAAAGTAGGGTCAATGAATGACAGAAAGTAAAAATGAACAAATGAAGTAAACAGGTAAACTTTTCTAGATCATTACAATATCTCATTTTCCATTTTGTTTGAATGAAAAGAATTACAATTATATTAAACAATTTACTGTTAAAAAATAATTTTACTTTTCTAAAGATAATTTAGTAAGAGGGAAGCTTGAAGTTCTTTTCAATACAAAATACATCGGTTCAGATTCCTTAATTGAAGGACCCTTGAGTCAAATTCACATGACCAATAATTCAATTGTCCAAATATACAATGATTTCTTATGTATACCTTTGTGCTGTCTGAGTAAGAAATGAATGAAAAAATAAACTTTTATGCGAAAAACAATTTACTGTCTATAAATGGACTTTTATATGTGAAAAAGGCCGATTGGGAATACATTGTATTTGTGTCGCCATTCACACCGTCACATCATTTTACTGTGTGAGTGCGACCATTGTTACCAAGATGACAATAAACATTTCATTACATTGTCACATTTTCCGAAACCTTACAATAATCGAAAAGAAAATGATACAAAACAGCGTATTTTGTCAGGCGTTTAGAGGTAATCCATAAAATAATAATGAAAAAATATACAGTATGTAAATGTATTTTTAGATTGTTCTGCAAATGAAAAAACAACTCATTACTTCAAAAATATCATATAATAAAATTAAACCTCATTTTGATTTTTAATTAGTGAAAATGTCATTACCTGATAATTACTTGAAAAAAAGAAAATAAAGAACAATTTTAAAATCTATTTTGTTCGAATATTTTAACAATTATGTTGATCTTACTTTTCTTATATGTTAAATTGAAACAGTAAACGTCAATTTTCATTTAATTGACTTTTTGTAATTTATGGTATCGTTTATTCTTAATGGTTTCAGGCAATGCAAACCTTCGAGTGTTGACATAAATTACCATTATATTGACACATCACATCTCTTTGTATATAAGTATTTCTAGAAAGGCTTGCTAACTATAAAATGGATGCCGGAACGTAATCCCACAATGTTTCATGTAAATCTAAAATAAAGTAAATAATGAGAAGTCACAATAGAATTATCTAAGTATTATGTAAACTCTAGAACAGCTGTAAAATGTGTAGTAATCTATTTGAATGTCCTCCTATGTTTAAGGTAGAAATCAAGTTCACTGATATTTCCATCGTGCTGATTTTCTTCCACATAAGTAATTATAGATAGTACTTAGTACTTAGTGTTTGCCGCAATTTTAGATGCAAATACTGCTGGAAAATATGGAATAGGAAGATGTGAAATTCAAGTACAGAAGGAGGATGAATGTAAGATACTTATGAGAAGATCCTTTCACCATCTTTTCTAGATCATATCAGTATTAACAATTGCTTTACAAAATATTTACAATAGAAATGTTTTCTCCTCATCGTTCCTGATTGTGTAACATAAAGTGTAAGACATTTCTTTAAGAAATATGTGTTTTCAATAGCACGTTGATGCCAGTGGTAAACATTTTACTAAAGGTAATATTTAAATAGAGAAAAGAATGCCCAAATCGACAAATTGAAAATGTTGCAGGCTCTGTTTGACTGAACCTGTTCATGGACGGTACTTGGAAATATAAGTTACCTTCCACATCCGCTAGCACCGATTTAAGCTTAATTCAACAATTAAAATTGACAAATGGTGACATTTTGAACCTATTAATATCCGCGGCGTTAATCATGTAACCTTCAATGTGACAATTTAGTGTCATTCCATGAAAAGCGGCGTGTGATTGCCAAATAAAATAATGCGTATGCCCATAACAAGTAAAACATAGGGCGGCACTAATAAAATTGTAATTTGAAAAGGGAACAGAGGTTATGAAGCCTGCATATCACAGACGAGACGCCAAAAGGCAGTTGTAACAGTAAATCAACACTAACTTAGTAAATACATTGACAGAGCAAATGATAGAATATAAAACATGCACAAAATAAACTAGAAATTAATTGATACAATAAGTATTATGTTCATCATTTATATTTTCAATGAAGTGAAAAGTATATTTATTGTTTAAGTATGGGAAAAATATTTGAGGAGTTATTTTATTGTACTCCAGACATTCTTTGCTGCTAAATTAATAATTTCACCATTTTCGTGTTGAATTCTGCTTAAGCCGGTGCTAGGGGCCGGTGACCTGCACTTTCTAGTACAGTCAATGAACAGGCTTAATCAAACCGTATCTGCAACATTTTCAACTTTGCCGTGTTGGGCCTTCTTTAGGGATTCTGTGTTCCTCTATTGTATTAAATACAACTATAATACAGATATTTGCAGACAGTATATCATATGATCTTTTTTAAAAATGAAATCAAAATCAAACAACTGACTATTGCTGAATCAGAAACATTACATTTGAACATTGACAGTGCAAAAATAAATGAACAGTGGCGATCCTTTGATAGAACAATGCCAACAAAAAAGAAAAAAAAAATGGAAAAAAATAGTATTCTTAGCTCTAATGAAACTGTTCAACAGAGTTTTGTAAAGTGCAACATTATCCTCGCCGCTGCGTCGCACCAGTATGAGGGAAATTCAATCCCAAAATACTCATAGTATTGGAATCAACGATCCCGATTACCAGAAAATATAACAATACTGAATGTGGTAGTAAAAACACAATACACATTCAAATACGATTTTCTAAACACTGATTTAATTGTATATCGTATAAATCATTTCAAAATCGGAATGCATTTTAAAACAAGGTAATTTCCAACCTAATAACCACACCTGTGTTATTAAATTATGAACCTTTAGAAGTCTTAAATAGTCGCATTTTTTTCTAAAATAAAGCAAATAAGAAATACTTTGTTACTTTTTATACCAAAGATGCAATGGCACTTACTTAATGATAGACAGTTTGTAAATAAAAAATTCTGTCCGGAGCCATATTTTAGAAATAAGGAAACGATATGAAAAATAAGATCAACAAGGAAGGCCGGCGTTCAAAGAACGCAACCCCAACACGACCAGCAACACAGGACCACCGGCAAGGAGCCCAACAGGACCCAAATGAAATCAAGACAGGCGCAAAGCACGGACCAGGTGATTACTATAATAATATATGATAGGAAAACATAGACACCGACAATGAAATTAAAGAGACGACTAATTAATAGGACTACAAAGGTAAAGGGGTATTTGGGAAGGGGACTATAAGGACGGGGATGTGTGCAGAATTAATATTAAATAAACATAGGGGCAAATGGAAGATACATACCGTAGACGAGAAAACAACAATGGACAAAAAATGTCACCATAATAGTATGGAATAACAGACATACATCTGAGGAACACAGAGTGGCGCCGCCTTGGTACGGTCAGCAGAATAAGCACTGCTGGGGACTACAGCTGTACTCTACAATCGAAATTATTCAACATATATGCATAGCTTTGTTTCTTTTTATAGTGATTCAATGTCATTTATATTTAATGTGAATTGGTCTCACTGAGCACATTTTCCATAAATAATTCAAATATTGATACAGTCTATGAAATTTATTTAACCCATTTATGATTATAACTTTCGTGTTTTGCTATAATGTATTATACTTAAGTCTATCATTACAACTATTAATTGTATTAAAGTATTAGATGCTCAATGAAGACACAAAGTTTCGATAGGGTGTGGGTTCAAACCCCAGCATTTTTTCCTTTTTTGTATTTTTTCGTTTTTGTGTTTGTCCGGATTTTGATTCTTTTCTTATTTTGTATATAAAATCTGAAATTAGGAACAAATGAATGTGGCAGCGATATGGAAACAACTAAAATGATAATTATTTGAAATCGGCATGGTAAACATTCTTTATATTTTTCACAAATGTTTAGATTTGTATCAAGATAATCATTATTGAATAATATTTTGATGCCCCTATTTTATATGACAAAATCTTACAGGTTTTCTTACCACAGATGTAAAATAACAAGTACCTGTCTCAATAAAAAAAAAACAAAAAATCTTTTCATAGACATTTGTCATTGGTTTCATTTATTATTTAACACTATGGCCCTGTAGCTTTGTTTCTTTTTATAGTGAGTCAATGTCATTTATATTTAATGTGAATTGGTCTCACTGAGCACATTTTCCATAAATAATTCAAATATTGATACAAACTATGAAATTTATTTTATCCATTTTTGATTATAACTTTCATGGTTTGCTATAATGTATTATATTTAAGTTTATCAACACAACTTTTAATGGTATTAAAGTATTAGATGCCTAATACATAATCTTCCTTCTCAATGAGGACACAAAGTTTCGATAGGGTGTGAGTTTAAACCCCAGCATTTTTTGCTTTTTGTATTTTTTCGTCTTTTTGTTTGTCCGCATTTTGATTTTTTTCTTATTTTGTATTTTAAATCTGAAATTAAGAACAAATTAATGTGGTAGCGAGGGGCGTCCGTGGCCGAGTGGTTAAGGTCGTTGACTTCAAACCACTTGCCCCTCAGCGCTGTGGGTTCGAATCCCGACAGGGATTTTGGATTCTTTCATGTGAGGAAGCTATCCAGCTAGCTTACGGAACGTCGGTGGTTCTACTCAGGTGCCAATTCGTGCCTGAAATAATGCACGGAAGGGCACCTGAGGTCTTCCTCCACCAGTAAAGCTGGAACGTCGCGATATGACCTATACTGTGTCGATGTCACGTAAAACCAAAAAAAAAAAAATGTGGTAGCGATATGGAAACAACTAAAATGATAATTATTTGAAATCGGCATGGTAAACGTTCTTTATATTTTTCACAAATGTTTAGATTTGTATCAAGATAAAAATTGTTTAATAATATTTTAATGCCCCTATTTTAAAATATGACAAAATCTAACAGGTTTTCTTACCACACCATCTTCTTATTTGATGTAAAATAAGTACCTGTCTCAATAAAAAACAAAAAATCTTTTCATAGACATTTTCATTGGTTTTATTTATTATTTAAAACTATGTTCCTTTATTAGCACTTTTCAACTAAAAATATGAAACTAGCAAAACTTTTCTTAAGATAATGAAAACATATTCTTTGTTGTTGTATAAAACTGTACTTCAATTGTCAATATTTTTCAAACAAGATGGCGAACTTTTGTAATTGTTTTAATGTATGTCAAGACACTGTACAAGTTTTTCATCTTTGTTTAGTAATAAGTAACAAATCCATTTTTCTCATATGTTGATGTTCATAATAATTAAGAAACTTCCTATTAGTATCATTCTTTTCCTATAATCATATGATATATAGAGCGGGAATATAAATTCGGCAGAATTGCTTGTTTGATGCATAATGTAATTTTTAAATTTGTTTCAACACAATACTTGTTTTCAGAAAAAGGTTTTATAAATTTAATCAAAGACTCGTAAATTTTTCAGTGGATGTTAAATTCCTAAAAATATTTCTATTTAGATGTTGTCGTCTTGTTATTGCATAAAAATCTCAAAAAGGAAATGACCACAAGAGCAATTGATTTAAAAACAGACTGTTTACGAATGCAAATTAAATAGTATGTTTCTGAAAACAACCAACATAACACATTGATAAAAATGTAGAACAGTTCATTATAATGGGTTCCTTTTCCAGCTAAACAGGACATAACAATACAATTATGTTTTTAAAACATTGATAGTACCATTTCCGTAATAAACACAACAATAAATGACACTAAAACAGTTGTAATCATTGTAATATTAAGCTCATGTTTCAAAAACGAAAAACAACTACATTTTGAATACAAAAATGTTTTATCTTAAACAACTTGTGTTAAGTCATCAACATAGTTAAATATCGCCTTGTCATTATCGGCACCAATCAATCGTTTGAACATTCATGTATAAAGTGTTTTTACAACACGATTTACATTTTGTTATTGTGAAGGAAACATCAGGATTTTACCACATGAAACAAGAAAATAGATATATCCTGGATGCTGTTTTCGTATATAAGATCGTCAAAATTAATCTCATTTATATCTGATCTGCTTTCATTAACTACTGGTTTTTATAGAGTGAGGTTGGAATATTTATTTTTGCAATGAATAAGTTGCTTTTGGTTTTGTTATTGGTAGGCTGCATCACCATGGCGATGCTTCCTGACGTAGCAGAAGGTAAGATACATATTATGTATATACAAATACATTGTATTATACGACAGGAGTTTTCAACAAATTTAACTGTTTAAAAAGATTCAGTTGTTTTTTAATAATGTTTTTAACATCCATTTACTTAAGTTGATCCTGATGTTTGTAGACTATTAATATATTTTCATTTTATCCTTGTTAAATCGTAAAACAACTTGATTTTTAAAGACCATTATGCCTTCGAAGTACTACTCAAAAACGTTTTGATATTGATATCCTGTTTGAGTTTCTAAGAAATACACATCTGCATTATAGATGCACTTCTTTTTTCTTCTTTTTCTCTGTTGGCCATTGGTAAAGTTAAAGTTGATAAGTGTTTTGTATGGAAGTCAAAATACTACTTTTTTACATTTTGTTATCTTTACAACACATTACCACACGGTTCGCGCTACTTTCTTCAGCTGTTAAACATCTGACATACTTTAAATATATTAATTAAACATCCTAAATGCATGTTTCACATTCCTAAAATATTAAAGATATGGATTTCTGAGTCACAGTGTGCCTTTTACAAACCGTCATAAGTCACATGGTGTTGTGCAATTTCTGCGATAAAAGAATTATCAAGTTTACGTATCAACATTACCATCGTGTAATGATAGGTCCAATTATTTTGTAAAAAAATCTCGTTCTCATTTATAACTTTAATTATCAATTTAAAGGAACATCAGACATTGTAAAAGTAATAGAATTTTATATTACTGCCCTGCACAATTATAAATATTTCATGACATCATGTATTGAATTGTTTCGTCTTTGTTCCCATCTTGATAATTTATTTAAGAATCATCTTGCATTTTAATATTAAACAATACAAACTGTAAACCTTCAATGCTTACAAGTACATACATAACCCAGTTATAGAAAATGACGAAGGAAATTGATGATTTATGAGTTTTTGTTTATATCAATTTAATAAGCTACAACATTATTTCGTAATCATTTCAGCCCAATACCGACCTGGTGGTGGTGGACGTTGTAGCTGCAGATATAGTTGTTGGTATGGAGAATATTCAAGAGGACACTGTGGGTACGGAAGACAGCTTTGTTGTAGAAGACGATGGGGAGGATGGGATTAAAGTGGTGAATATTCCCTATGATCTTAATTTGAAAATAATATTATGCACATATAATTTTGAAAGGAAATATTGTACATGTAAAATAATTTAGCGTTATGCAATATTATAGAGGAAAAATAAAATAGTCATAGTGTCTCAGCCAGGTATATTAGCAGCAAGCAATAGAAAGTCATACACACGAGAAAAGGAAAAATGGACATTTATTTATTCTCGCACATACTGTTTCACTCACGTTTACACATTTATGCAGAGGAACATTTCATACTTTGAGTAGCCCCACCCGATTAGTTTCAGGCTAAATTTCATGTTATGGTTATGAACTAGTATTCATTATCTGTTTAAGTATAATTATTGACAATTAACAAGTCCATTTATTGCTATTTGTTATCTTTCCTCTATTTTCAGGTTCAATTTATTCATCAGAGTTACCAGATATTTTGTCTACAAGAAATGAAGGAAAAGAAAAACATATTAAAACTGATTCATTTTGTGATTTACTGAATAAAAACATTAATAATGTTATAACATTTCCTATCTTATCACTTTTTACATGTATGCACTATTTAATGGAAAAAAGGTTTCATTATACTTGCTATCATGTGACATATATTCAATCATTCTGAACCGTACACTTTTGAAATAGCATGTTTAAGAATTAAAATTAAAGTCATTAAATGTCATTTTAATGCCAAATAATCCAATACAAAACAAAATATGTGGTTGTAAATTGTGTCATACCCGTTTAGAATATTTTGCAAGCCCTATTCATTAAAACATACGTCAAAAAATAAAGAAAAAGATGGGTCTTAAAACAATTATGGCAAAAATATGGATCGAACCATAGATTAATATATTAGTTAATCACTCAAACGACTGAGCTATTGCGGATATGACAAGAACATAAGCATTCAGATAATGTGACTTTTCAAAACATTAGTCATATACTACAAACTAATTTCCATAATCTATCCGGACAGAACCGAAGGAGAATCGAATATTTAAATGAGTGCTACGTATAATGTATTTATAATTGACAGGTCAATAAAATCAGACTATATGAAAAGAAAAGTTACCCCAAAAATGTAAACAATGCTATAACGGTTTTTATTGTAAAAAGTTCACATATCATTGATATTTGATTAAGTTGAAAAATAAAATATTATCAAATATATATGAATGCATGACCTGAACCCAGTGACCCAAAACACTACTCCAACATAAAAGACTAAAATATATTCTTCTCTTCTAAATATGAGAAATTGAAAAAGAATTCAAATGCTGTATTAGAAAAAACTGTAAATACGTATGGTTAGGACATGTGACCGCAAACTGTATAGGCAAAAGCTAAAAAAATATTTTTAGCACTGATGACCTGGGCAGCGTTATACTAACGTACTTACACCTAAGATTTGCGTAAGTTTTAACTTACGTAAGATTTTTTTTTACGTAAAGGTGTTTTACTAAAAATTTGCGCAAGTAAGAATTTCGTAAGTTTTTACGTAAAGTTCCGCTTAAAATTTGTTGACTTAAAACTTACGTAAAAAAGACTGACATCATCAATGAATTATGGCAGAGAAGGAAAGCTAGAATCTCGGATTAATATTACATATAACTTCGTGCTAGAATTTAGAGACAGATGTGACTGGTAATATATTTTAATGGTGAAAGCGGCTCTACAAAAGTAAAATCTAAGTAAGGAAAGGATAATGTGGCTTTACGGACTTGTTGAAAATGAAAATTAGTAAATATAAAAAAACTGTCAGCTTAAAGAGAAAGCCTTTTAACTATTATATTCTTCCCCACAAATATACCGGTTCCCCATACCGCCCTTAGTCGTGGTTGAGCTCGACCTCATGTATTTTAAATCAGTTGTAAAGTGTTTTATATTATTTCATGCTAAATATAGATTTATTGAGAATTTTATAAATTACATATAATGTTAACTGAAACTCTGAAACTGCAATTTAATACTGTATCAAGTAAGTGAAGACGGGATAGGAGAGTATCTAAATTGATGATGAACTTTTTGTGTGCATTAAATTGTATGATTTGCAAATGTACATAAAAGTATCTGTTGCAGTTGTTTTTATAGCAAATATTCAGATATCATAACTTCACTAAAATACTTAAAGGTTACACTACAATGATGACTACAAACTTAAATAGCTTTTGTTTGCGTGTGGCATTTTTGTGTCATCTTTTTACGCATGTTGTTCGCATGGTGTAATTTTAATCGTTAAAATCAAGGGGTTTTCTTTTTAATTGATAGGTATTAAATCAATAAATACAATAAAAATAAATAAATAACATAACAAATAAATAAATACATAAATACATGTAAATAAATAAATAAATAAATAAACAAAAATATTTTTGTTTAAGTGATTAAGGTATACATTTCATATAAAAATGAGAATAAAAAAAATCCACATTTTCACTTGCGGACATTGTCGTTCTTTCACTTCTCAAAACAAATAAAAACTCTTAAAATATCCTCTATGATGGATCATATGCGGTTCTCCTTAATGCTCTTTAAATACATTTATTTTAAAATCGAGAGAAACCCCTGTGTGGTTGATGGCACAATATGCACTTAAAATACGAACTGCACAGCAACATTCCTGATGACGCTACGAAATTCTAGTTTAGCCTTGTTTAAAAATGTCTTGTGGTCATTGAAAATTACCAAAACGCTTCTTTATTGACTAATTCTTAAAACCTCCTTTGAAGAGTTACGCACGATTTTAACGTAAGTTTAAGAAAAAACTTACGAACGTTTTGTGGAACACACTTACGATTTAAACGTAAGCGTAAAATTACGATAATTCTTACGTTAAAACTTACGTAATGTTAGTAAAACGCTGCCCTGGAGCTAACTGGCCCCTAACTCTTTTCAAAGTGAGAAGACAATTTATGTTCATTCCAATAATAAAAGGTATTTGTCAAAAGAAAAATGTTTCACATTCTAAAGTGATAAAGTATTTTTTGGCACCCCTGACCTTGACATACTGACCTCTAATTCTATCCAAGGGAAGAAGGTCATGAAAGTTATCTTCCTGCCAAATATGAAATTCGTCTGTAATGAAATAAATGTGGTATGGTAAAAAGTGTAAAATTATATTTTAAGCACTGGTGACCTTAACCTAACTGACCCCTACCTCCTTTCAAAGATAGAAGAATTCCCATGTTTAATATTCCTACTGAAAATAAAAGACATCTGTCAAAAGAAAAATGATAAACATGTAAAAGTTAAAAAAAAAATATTTTGGCACCCCTAAAATTGACCCACTGGCACCTTATTCATATCAAATACATAAAGGTTGTATATGCAAAAGTTTAAATATCTATTTTTATTACTGGTGACCTTGATCGACTGACTCGTCGCTCATTTCAAAGGAAGACCGCATAAGATGTTAACCTAAAAATATGAAAAACGTATGTCAATAAATAAAGTCTGTGTAAGCAATTAAAAATTTATTATTGGCACCCATGACATTGACCCCTTACCCCAAACTCAATCCAAAAGCAGAATATCATGCAAGTTATTTCCTTCTTAGTATGAAAAAGATCTGTAAAGGAATAAAGGCTGTATGAGCAAAAGTATAAAAAATCTATTTTAGCCGGCTGACCCCTGACTAATGCAAAAGATTGAAGACTTTTCAATTTATGTTCCTACCAAATATAAGATAAGGGAAATAACTGGGAAATATGGATGCACAGCTATATAACTTGGCAATTACGTTAACTTTGTAATGATAGGTTAGCATAAAAATCATGAAGCCATTAGTATAGGAAGAACTTGCCGGTTAAGGTCAACCACAATCATATTGTTAGTGCTGATAAAAAGGGCAAGAACTTGAAAAAATGAAAGCTATAGTTATATTACTCGACCAGATTATGTACTTTGTATTGATTAGTAAGTGTGTAAATTATTAAGCCATGGCTATAGAAAAAAAGAACAATCAAACTGACCGTTTTAGTTCAAAACGTTTTTATAGCTTACTCTGTTGTAGGTATGTCACTTTAAGTTAGCATACAAGTTATTTTGTGAAATTAATTTAACACAAGGGACTTTTTTTTAGAAAACACTATTATAAAATTTAACAAAGACTCAGAATCCCTCGGAAGCATAAATCAGAACGAAATTACATAATAATTGCAGACTCGGTTTGAGTCTGAACATGATGGATAATGAATAAGTGCAATATCCCTCACGCCCCCTAGCACCGGCTTGAGCAGTACTCAATTCTCAACACTCAATAGTGCTGACATCAATGATCTCAAAGGAGCAGAAAAATATAACAACACTGAAGTGAAGTACGGGGCATCTTTTTACAGCTGTCACACAACACTTGGCACCTGCTGTTGTGACGTATAAAAATCTGGAAACAAAGTGATCCCTCGGAAGCATTAATCACAACAAAATTACATGAGAATTGCAGACTCGGTTTAACTGAGGTGTACAAGAGGGATAAAGAATAAGTGCAAGTCGTCCATATTTCTTCCATATAAGTGTTTCCAAAACGGTAATTAGGATTATGTTTAAACTGACAAGGCTGTGACATGCAGGGTTGTGAAGAGATGCAATTGAATTCTATGTTTGAATCACAAATAAAACATAATTTGTTATCCCTTCTTTATTACAAAAATGCTATTGCATCTCTCTATCGACCTTTTTATTTTAGTCACTTGTAAATTACATGACAAGAGAAATGAAATATATAATAACACCGAGATGATGGTTTTAATGGCCCATTATACAGTTGCCATACATAACCTATCATCTGTTGTCGAGAGCATACAACTATGATACAGGGAAACCTCTAAAGAACATTATAAAATAGAAATAATAGTCAATAAATACAAAAAATAGTATGTGTTTGAGAACTTCATTTGAAAACTGTTACTGAAATAGTAGCACAGAGCAATATAGAGCTCGTATTCCTGCTTAAAAGAACATATTTAAAGGTTGTGTTTGGAACACGTTGATATTACCCTCCTCCTTCTTTAATGGTAGCTATCAATGACTGATTTCAGAAATCCTTTTTAAATCCTATTAAGAACAAACTCATGTTGTAAAAATAATGTTTTTTTAAAATAATATATTAATTCCAAATATTGTGACAGTGTTAAGTCATCAAACATTTTAACTATCCCACCTTCATGATCAGTACCAATTAATCGTATGGACATTATATATAACACGACTTACAAGGTGATATTGATATGAAAACATCAGATAAGAGTGTTATCAAATGAAACAAGAATATAGCCTGGATGACATTTACCTTTGTCAGATTTTTAAATGCGCTACTGTACTTTGTGACAGTTGTAATCGGACTGCATTCATTATTCAATGTATCTATCTTCAAATTTCCCTGGAAAACAACATAAAGCTTCACTATTTTACAATTAAAGTCCCCCAAATAAAAAGCATTCCGAATTGAATATGTTAAATCACACATCTTGGACAAATAATGTCACTATGATAAAATGTAATATAAAATCGCAATCAGTATTAATGTATAGCTCAAAGCAACTAGCATATTAACAAGCACATCATTCATTTATTTGGCATAGTATTTGGCCTTGATACATTTAAATAGCCATGATCATTTCAAAATAAGAAACACATATATCTAGATCGAATAAAAATTCTTTGTTACACTTTATAAAAAAATCACAAAATGATTAATGTGAAGTTTCATTGTAAACAATATTTTTTTATTCAATTATCAAGAAATGGAACGACAGACATCTTGTAAAGAAACAATGTCTATCCGGGGCCATATCTTAGAATAAAAATACAACAAAATTACCTCTTATTCACATTATTACTTTAAGTTAGCAATATGTTTATTCAACATGTATGTATAACTATGTTTAAATGCATTTTGAAATAAATTTTTCGTAGTGCTTTCATGACTTCTTATATTTAATATTTTTTATATATTTCAAATATAGATAAAATCTATAGAATGAAGTATTTGGCTATTATTAAAATGTAATAAGTAATACAAGAGTTGATATGAGTATGGGCATTTATATGATAAATAAAACTATTTGTCTTATCTTTTATATAAAGATATGCCGTATCTAATTATTGATCATTATTCCTCATTTATCTATTAAACTATTTATGATACAAAAGAACTTCAATTATGAATCTATTCACTTCTGAATCAATAATCTTTAATTGACTTATACAAGAGGGATTACCAATCTTTCAGATGTTTTGTTTACATCATATTAATTCACGGCCTATTTAGGTTTGATGAATGATACAAATTTTGAATAGATGTGATCTGAATATTAAAATTGTGATGTTTTGTCTGATGGTTTGTTCGGTTTATGTAAATTAACCGCAAGAACAATGGCTTTACTGAAAGAAATGCTTTATTTGACAGTGCACATTTTTGTGGCAATGGCATGATAATTAGTACCGAATGCATGTTCTTAATGAAAAATTTGAATCTTATGAATTTGCTTTTAAAAGGCTTTTTGTTTTGTTTCAGAAAATACTTCTCTGAATTTTATCAAAGACTAGTAAACGTTCCGGTGAATGCCCAAGTCCTCCAAATCATAAGGTAGATATTTACACCTATTATTGTCTACAAAAATAGAATCAGTGAAATGCCTCAAGAACAATAAGTTTAAAAAACAAATTGTTAACGAACATATTTAATAAAACAAACTACCAGTAGATCTTTAACTCTTGATAAAATAGAAGAACATATCGTTATAGTTAGTTCGTATTACAAAAGAACAGAACATGACATAACAATAATGTTCAACGTTGATATTACTTTTTCCCTAATTTTAATGATAATCAATGACACAGACAAGTTGTAAACTTTTTAATAGTAAATTTATGGCGCAGAAACATTTTCAGTGTTGACAATCAATTTTATTTCGAATAACACGTGTAAAGTCATTAAAAATTGTTAAATAGAACCGTTCCATTATCGGTACCAATCAATTTTATAAACATTTATGTATAAGTTGTTTTCACAACACGACTTACATGTTGTTATTGATTAGAAAACGTGAGTTTTTTTTACCACACGAAACAGGAATATAGATACATCCGGGAAAAATGATAACCTATATAAGATCTTTAAATTATTTCAATTCATATCTGATCTGGTTTACTTATTGTTTTTATAGAGTGAGGTTTGAACATTTATTTTTGCAATGAATAACTTGCTTATGGTTTTGTTATTGGTAGGCTGCATCACCATTGCGATGCTCCCTGACGTAGCAGAAGGTAAGATACATATAATGTATATACATTGTATTACACGACAGGAGTTTTCAACAAATATTACTGTTTAAAAAGATTCAGTTATTTTTTAATAATGTTTTTTTAACATCCATTTACTTAAGTTGATCCAGATGTTTGTAGACTATTCATATATTTTTATTTAATCCTTGTTAAATCATAAAAAAACTTGATTAGTAAAGACCATTATGCTTTCGAAGTGCTACTCAAAAACGTTTTGATATTGGTATCCTGTCACAGTTTCTAAGAAATACACATCTACATTATAGATGAACTCCTTTTTTTCTTTTTCTCTGTGTGAAAGTGAATTAGTGTTTTGTATGGAAGTCAAAATACTACTTTTTTACATTTTGTTATCTTTACGACACATTACCACACGGTTTGAGCTACTTTCTTCAGCTGTTAAACATCTGACATGCTTTGAATAAAGTAATAAAACATCTTAAACGCATGTTTCACATTCCTAAAAAAAAGATAAGGATTTTTGAGTCACAATGTGCCTTTAACAAACTGTCATATGTCCCATGGTGTTGTGCAATTTCTGCGATAAAAGAATTATCAAGTATACGTTTCAACATTGCCATCGTGTAATGATAGGTCCAATTATTTTGTAAAAAATCTCGTTCTTATTTATAACTTTAATTATCAATTTGAAGGAACATCACGAATTGTTAAAGTAATAGAATTTTATATTACTGCAATGTACAATTATAAATATTTCATGACATCATGTATTGAATTGTTTCGTCTTTTGTTCCCATCTTGATAATTTTTTTAAGAATCTTCTTGCATTTTAATATTAAACAATACAAACTGTAAACCTTCAATGCTTACAAGTACATACATAACCCAGTTATAGAAAATGACGAAGGAAATTGATGATTTATGAGTTTTTGTTTATATCAATTTAATAAGCTACAACATTATTTCGTAATCATTTCAGCCCAGTACCGACCTGATGGTGGTGGACGTTGTAGCTGCAGATATAGTTGTTGGTATGGAGAATATTCAAGAGGACACTGTGGGTACGGAAGACAGCTTTGTTGTAGAAGACGATGGGGAGGATGGGATTAAAGTGGTGAATATTCCCTATGATCTTAATTTGAAAATAATATTATGCACATATAATTTTGAAAGGAATATGTACATGTAAAAATAATTTAGCGTTATGCAATATTATAGAGAAAATAAATAGTCATAGTGTCTCAGCCAGGTATATTAGCAGCAAGCAATAGAAAGTCATACACACGAGAAAAGAAAATGGACATTATTTATCTCGCACATACTGTTCACTCACGTACACATTTATGCAGAGGAACATTTCATACTTGAGTAGCCCACCCGATTAGTTTCAGGCTAAATTTCATTAGGTTATGAACTAGTATTCATTATCTGTTTAAGTATAATAATTGACAATTAATAAGTCCATTTCTATTTGTATCTTTCCTCTATTTTCAGGTTCAATTTATTCATCAGAGTTGACCAGATATTTTGTCTACAAGAAATGAAGGAAAAGAAAAACATATTAAAACTGATTCATTTGTGATTTACTGAATAAAAACATAATAATGTTATAACATTTCCTATCTTATCACTTTTTTACATGTATGCATTACTTAATAGAACAAAAAGTTTATTATACTTGCTATCATGTGACAAATATTCAATCATTCTGAACCGTACACTTTTGAAATAGCATGTTTAAGAATTAAAATTAAAGTCATTAAATGTCATTTTAATGCCAAATAATCCAATACAAAACAAAATTTGTGGTTGTAAATTGTGTCATACCCGTTTAGAATATTTTGCAAGCCCTATTCATTAAAACATACGTCAAAAAATAAAGAAAAAGATGGGTCTTAAAACAATTATGGCAAAAATATGGATCGAACCATAGATTAATATATTAGTTAATCACTCAAACGACTGAGCTTTTGCGGATATGACAAGAACATAAGCATTCAGATAAATTAATGTGACTTTTCAAAACATTAGTCATATACCCCAAACTAATTTCCATAATCTATCCGGACAGAACCGAAGGAGAATCGAATATTTAAATGAGTGCTACGTATAATGTATTTATAATTGACAGGTCAATAAAATCAGACTATATGAAAAGAAAAGTTACCCCAAAAATGTAAACAATGCTATAACGTTTTTTATTGTAAAAATTTCGTAAGTTTTTACGTAAAGTTCCGCTTAAAATTTGTTGACTTAAAACTTACGTAAAAAAGACTGACATCATCAATGAATTATGGCAGAGAAGGAAAGCTAGAATCTCGGATTAATATTACATATAACTTCGTGCTAGAATTTAGAGACAGATGTGACTGGTAATATATTTTAATGGTGAAAGCGGCTCTACAAAAGTAAAATCTAAGTAAGGAAAGGATAATGTGGCTTTACGGACTTGTTGAAAATGAAAATTAGTAAATATAAAAAACTGTCAGCTTAAAGACGAAAGCCTTTTAACTATTATATTCTTCCCCACAAATATACCGGTTCCCCATACCGCCCTTAGTCGTTGTTGAGCTCGACCTCATGTATTTTAAATCAGTTGTTAAGTGTTTTATATTATTTTAACATGCTAAATAAAGATTTATTGAGAATTTTATAAAGTACATATAATGTTAACTGAAACTCAGTAAATTTAATACTGTATCAAGTAAGTGAAGACGGGATAGGAGAGTATCTAAATTGATGATGAACTTTTTCTGTGCATTAAATTGTATGATTTGCAAATGTACATAAAAGTATCTGTTGCAGTTGTTTTTATAGCAAATATTCAGATATCATAACTTCACTAAAATACTTAAAGGTTACACTACAATAATGACTACAAACTTAAATAGCTTTTGTTGTTCGCATGGTGTAATTTTAATCGTTAAAATCAAGGGGTTTTCTTTTTAATTGATAGGTATTAAATCAATAAATACAATAAAAATAAATAAATAACATAACAAATAAATAAATACATAAATAAATAAATAAACAACAAATATTGTTGTTTAAGTGATTAAGGTATACATTTCATATAAAAATAATACATTTATTTTAAAATCGAGAGAAACCCCTGTGTGGTTGATGGCACAATATGCACTTAAAATACGAACTGCACAGCAACATTCCTGATGACGCTACGAAATTCTAGTTTAGCCTTGTTTAAAAATGTCTTGTGGTCATTGAAAATTACCAAAACGCTTCTTTATTGACTAATTCTTAAAACCTCCTTTGAAGAGTTACTCACGATTTTAACGTAAGTTTAAGAAAAAACTTACGAACGTTTTGTCGAACACACTTACGATTTAAACGTAAGCGTAAAATTACGATAATTCTTTCGTAAAAACCTACGTAATGTTAGTAAAACGCTGCCCTGGAGCTAACTGGCCCCTGACTCTTTTCAAATTGAGAAGACAATTTATGTTCATTCCAATAATAAAAGGTATTTGTCAAAAGAAAAATGTTTCACACTCTAAAGTGATAAAGTATTTTTTGGCACCCCTGACCTTGACATACTGACCTCTAATTCTATCCAAGGGGAAGAAGGTCATGAAAGTTATCTTCCTGCCAAATATGAAATACGTCTGTAATGAAATAAATGTTGTATGGTAAAAAGTGTAAAAATATATTTTAAGCACTGGTGACCTTAACCTAACTGACCCCTACCTCCTTTCAAAGATAGAAGAATTCCCATGTTTAATATTCCTACCGAAAATAAAAGACATCTGTCAAAAGAAAAATGATAAACATGTAAAAGTTAAAAAAAATATTTTGGCACCCCTAAAATTGACCCACTGGCACCTTATTCATATCAAATACATAAAGGTTGTATATGCAATAGTTTAAATATCTATTTTTAGTACTGGTGACCTTGATCGACTGACTCGTCGCTCATTTCAAAGGAAGACCGCATAAGATGTTAACCTAAAAATATGAAAAACGTATGTCAATAAATAAAGTCTGTGTAAGCAATTAAAAATTTATCATTGGCACCCATGACATTGACCCCTTACCCCAAACTCAATCCAAAAGCAGAATACCATGCAAGTTATTTCCTTCTTAGTATGAATAAAATCTGTAAATGAATAAAGGCTGTATGAGCAAAAGTGTAAAAAATCTATTTTAGCCGGCTGACCCCCGACTACTGCAAAAGATTTTTCAATTTATGTTCCTACCAAATATAAGATAAGGGAAATAACTGGAAAATATGGATGCACAGCTATATAACTGGGCAATAACGTTTACTTTGTAATGATAGGCTAGCATGAAAATCATGACGCCATTAGTATAGGAAGAACTTCCGGTTAAGGTCAACCATAATCAAATTGTTAGTGCTGAAAAAGGGCAAGAACTTTAACAAATGAAAGCAATAGTTGTGTTACTAAACCAGATCATGTATTTTGTATTGATTAGTAAGTGTGTAAATTACTAAGCCATGTGTACAGGTAGAAAGTTAGAACAATCCAACTTACCGTTTTAGGTTAACATCGTACGGACAGACGGACCGATAGACATTATAATTCATTTTATTTTAATATCTGAAAAACCTTTCTTTGAATTAATAACAACAACTGAATCAATATGTCTTTTTATCATCAGGATAAGTCTCAAAACGAATGTTTTCCTAAACTTTTAACCTTTCAAAAATGTTTTTATAGACTACTCTGTTAAAGGTATGTCACTTTAAGTTAGCACACATGTTATTTTTTGAAATTAATTTAACACAAGGGACATTTTTGTTTAGACAACACCACTACAAAATTTAACAAAGACTCACAATTAAATCGATAAAATAAGAATATAGCCTGGATAAAATTAACATATGTCAGATTTTTTTTAATATGCTACTGTACTATGTGACAGTTGTAATCGGACTGCATTCATTTTTCGATGTATCAATCTTCAAATTTCCCAGGAAAACAACATAAAGCTTCAATATTTCACAGTTTATGTCCCCAAAATAAATAAAAAAAACAAACAAAAAAACCATTACGAATTGAATATATTAAATAACACAGCTTGGAAAAATAATGTCAATATGATAAAAATATAATATAAAATCGCAATCAGTATTAATGTATAGATCAAAGCGAGAGCCTAGCATATTAACAAGCACATCATTCATTTATTTGGCATAGTATTTGGCCTTGATACATTTTAATAGCCATGATGTTTCTAAAATAAGAAACACATATATCTAGATCGAATAAAAATTCTTTGTTACACTTTAGAAAATTCACAAAATAATTAATGTAAAGCTTCATTGTATACAAGAATTATTTTATTCAATAATCAAGAAATGGAACGACAGACATCTTGTAAAGAAACAATGTCTATCCGGGGTCATATCTTAGAATAAAAATACAACAAAATTACCTCTTAAAGGGATATTCAGGCAAAAATAATGACAAAAATATTAAAATGATCTTTTCTACTCAACTCGAGCTAAAATGACATTTATAAAAGTTTCAGCATGAATTACTCTTTAAATTCTATATATTTTGGATTTGAAACATAAATATATCTATATATGTTGTACAAAATTTAGACGCAAATAGAATCACCGAATAGTTTTAAAACAAGTCAGGTGACTTGAACAAATACTTGAAGTTACATTAACAAATACTGTGGATATTGTATGATTGAAACAAGTCAAAATCATTCATTTGACATGTTCTTTAACGTTTCCAGAGTTCACTGTGACAACTATTGTAAAATCCTAGCGCTCTAACCTGACCCACGCGGGTCAGGTTAGCAAACCACCATTTTACTCTTTACATGGAGAAAAGTTTTGTTCCTTTGACTGTCTAATATATTGATTTTGAGGGCATTTACAGAATTAGGAATGATAAAAATTCAAAACTAAGAAATGAAAATTTTGTCTGTGTCTCCCTTTAATCGACATTATTACTTAGCAATATGTTTATTCAACATGTATGTATAACTATGTTTAAATGCATTTCTTTTAAAAAATTCCGTGCTGTTTTCATGACTTTATATTTGAAATTTTCGATATTTATTTCAAATATTGTTAACATCTATAGAACGAATTATTTGGCTATTGTTATAAAGTAATAAGTAATACAAGAGTTGATATGAGTCTTGGCATTTATATGATGAATAAAACTATTTATTATTATCTTTTATATAAAGATATGCCGTATCTTATCATTGATCATTATCCCTCACTTATCTATTAAACTATTTATGATACTAAAGAACTTCAATTATGAATCTATTCACTTCTGAATCAATAATCTTTAATTGACTAATACAAGAGGGATTACCAATCTTTCAGAGTTTTTGTTTACATCATATTAATTCACGGCCTATTTAGGTTTGATGAATGGGCCATTGGCACTCTCTAACAAACCACTGCATCACGTAACCAACGCTATGACTACACGAAACAATGGTATTCATCGATGTGGTGCTGGATCTTTGGAACCCCTCCAGGGAGATACAGTGCCGGGCTCTGAGCCTCGACAGAGTCCACCCAAAGCTACTGGGGGTCACTCCTTCCATCATGCCAAGAGGAGACCAAAGGGCTACAACAAGCCAAGGAGGAGGAAAGTCCAACAGCAACACTTCAAAGTGATGCATTGGAACGCAGAAGGAGTCTTCAACAAAAAGACTGAACTTCAGCACTTCCTTCATGAGAATGACATCAATGTCTGTTGCATTCAGGAAACACACCTGCAACCAGCTAAATCCTTTAAGATCAGAGGATACCAGTGCTTCCGAAGCGACAGGGTTGGCAGAAAGAAAGGAGGCATCATGACATTAGTCAGGAACAACATCAATGCTATCCAGACTAAAATGCATATGGATGACTCGGAATTCCAAGTGCTGAGCCTCAGATTGAACGGCTTTCAAATGACTCTTGTGAATATGTACTCTCCAAATGACAAAGCTCTTTCCCTAGACAGTATCCCAATGGAAGCAACAAACCTCATGGTTGTTGGAGACTTCAACAGTCACTCACAAAGCTGGGGATATGACCACATGGACAACCGAGGAGAGGAAGTGGAGACCTGGCAGGATGACAACAGGCTGAACCTCATCAATCAGCCGGAGTTTCCCCCAACTTTTTACTCGAGAAGATGGCACTCGACATCAACGCCTGACCTTGCCTTCTGTACTGACGACATACTCGGACATGTCCAGAGGAAAGTCACTGATCAACTTGGAGGCAGTGATCACCGTCCAGTCCTCATCATACTGGACCGCTCTGTCTCTATGTCATCTAGCCTACCCAGATGGAACTACAAAAAGGCTGATTGGCCCCTTTTCCAGTCTGTGAGTGATGAACTCTGCAAAGACATCAGAGTTGAAGGCAGAGACATTAACAACATAGTCAGGGACTTCAACCAATGCATCCTTAAGTCAGCACAGCAGTCCATCCCTAGAGGTGCGAGGAAAGACTACAAGCCCTACTGGAGTGAGCAGTTAGAGGAGCTGCAAACCAAGGTGTCCGAAGCCAGAGTTGAAGCCGAAAACAATCCCTCACAGGATGCAAACCACAACTTACAGCATGCCAAGGCCAAATTCCTAAGGCACAAGCTAGAGGCCCAAAGAAAAAGCTGGAGACACAAGACAGCTTCATTGAACCTCGAGAGAGATGGCCGAAAGTTGTGGAGGTTGACAAAACAGCTGAACGACGACCAAGACAATGCGAGAGGCTCAGTTACCTTGGAAGAGGAGGGAGAGCTGTTGGTGGGCAAACCAGCAGCAAACGTCTTTGCCCAAAACTACAAAGATGTCAGCGAGATCCCCATCAACAGTGAACGACTGAGGGAAGCAAGAAGAGAACAAAGGGACAGGAAAACACCTAAGGTTACGTCAGAGTGCATGGACGACTCACGCCTGACGCTTCATGAGGTTCAGGCAGCTTTCAGGCAACTAAAGACCAAAAAATCTCCCGGTCCTGACGGAATCACAAATGAGATGCTGACACACCTGGGCAATACAGCAATGTGCAAACTCCTGGACATATACAACTACAGCTGGAAACAAGGGCAGCTACCATAGATTTGGAGAGAGGCAACGATGATCCCTATACTGAAGAAAGGGAAGGACCCAAAAAAAAACAGCCAGCTACCGTCCAATCAGCCTCACCAGCTGTGTTGTTAAGACCATGGAGAGGATTGTGAACGCACGCCTGAAGTGGTACCTGGAGACCAATGACCTGCTGGCATCTGAACAGGCTGGTTTCCGGCAATTCCGTTCCACAGAAGACCAGACTACATACCTAGCGCAGGAAGTCGAAGACGCATTCCAAGAGCAAAAGGTGGTCCTTACAGCATGGATTGACCTACAAAGAGCGTTCGACAAAGTCTGGACAGAAGGGCTACAAGTAAAGCTCATGAGGAATGGAGTTGGAGGGGCCATGCTGAAATGGATCAACTCTTATCTGTTTAATAGAAGAGCCAGAGTCAGCCTGAACCAATCCAACAGTAGGAAGTTCCTGCTACGCCATGGCGTCCCACAGGGTGGAGTCCTATCCCCGACACTCTTTCTGGTCTTCATCAACGACCTGGTGTCTGAACTGCCTAAGGGAGTTCATGCTGCTCTTTATGCTGACGACCTGGTGCTATGGTGCAAAGAAGAACACGCCTCTACGGCCACATACAGAATGCAAAGAGCTATGGACAAACTCGCAGCATGGGCCGAAGACTGGTGTGTCACGATCAACAAAGAGAAGTCGTCCACCACACTGTTCACCTTGTCAACAAAGCAGAGAGCTGGGAAGGTCATGTTGGCTGGAACTCCACTGAAGGAGGAAGACGAAGCCACATACCTTGGGGTCACCTTTGACAAGCGGCAGACTTGGAAAGCACACATCAGCCGTGTAGAAGGGACGGCACGAAGGAAACTTGGGATGATGCGAAAACTTGCTGGGACAACCTGGGGTGCAAATGAGCAAATACTGAAGACTGTATATCAGGGCACAGTAAGACCCACCATGGAGTACAGCTCAGCCACATGGTCCACAACAGCCAAGACAAACCAGCAAGCCCTGGATAAAGTACAGAACCAGGCACTTCGTATCATCACAGGGGCCACCAAGTCTACACCAATCGCCTTCATGGAGAAACTGACCGGAATTCAAACACTTCACGAAAGAAGACAAACCAAGGTCCTTCTCCAGGCAAACAAGTACCAGTCCCTCCCAGACCACCCCATGAACAGCAGACTTGAGGGATTCACCAAGAACCGCCTCAAGCGCTGCAGCTTTGTACATCAAGCAAAGAAGCTGAGTAGAGAGCATGCAGCTGAACTAAACACTCAGACAATTCCCTTGGGCCGAGCAGACATCACCGACCCTACACCAAATGACCTGTCTGCAGTCAAAGTGGCACTTGCTATTCCTGGACTAGACATGGGCAAA
Organism: Ruditapes philippinarum; assembly: GCF_026571515.1. Lineage (NCBI taxonomy): Eukaryota > Metazoa > Mollusca > Bivalvia > Venerida > Veneridae > Ruditapes > Ruditapes philippinarum. The sequence continues at coordinate 62,819 of NW_026866303.1, read as the reverse complement.
CAGGAAAATGAGACCATCCGTAGAAGTCTGACACTTGCGGCTATCTACGCAGACTATCCTTTGGACACATGGACCCATGTATACACAGATTGGTCAGCCACTAGAGCCGTTAAGGATGGAGGCGGTGGTATTCACATAACGTACCCGTCAGGCCAGAAAACAGCCCATTACATCGCCACTGGGAAGCACTGCAGTAATTACAGAGCAGAGACTGAGACACTCATGAAGGCAGTCTTTTTGATAGAAAACTCGCCAGAAGAAATCACCTCTGTAGTCTTCCTCACAGATGCAAGATCAGTTCTGGAGGCCCTACAAAACAACAATGTTGCTGAACTAGCGCAAGCCGTGAACAAGCTTGGTTCGTCCTGTAATGTTGCACTTCAGTGGATACCATCTCACTGTGGAGTGCCAGGAAATGAGGAGGCCGACAAGCTGGCTAGGGTAGGAGCCCAGTTGGAGCAACCAGATAACTAGGTGACATACAAGGAGAAAGCCACCATCATCAAGGCTCTCACCAAGACAAGACAGGAAGCGGATGCCTACCACATGCTAAACCGACCAGAACAAGTGGTGATGGCCAGGCTTCGCTCGGGACACAACAGACTGAATGCACACATGTGCAGGAAGTACAAACTGGTGCCGTCCCCCATATGTCCCTGTGGAGAAGAGGACCAGACTACAGAGCATATCCTCCAAAGATGCAAAAGACACGACCAGGGGCGAGGAGCAACTTGGCCCCGAGGTGCAACACTCCAGCAGAAGCTGTACGGAGACGTTGAGGACCTGCGGCGGACCACAACCTTCATCGCGGATACTGGCGTGATCGTGTAGAGCGAACGCCAGTAAGTAAGTAAGTAAGATACAAATTTCGAATAGATGTGACCTGAATATTAAAGTTGTGATGTTTTGTCTGATTGTTTGTTCGGTTATGTTAATTAACCGAAAAAACAATGTCTTTACTGAAAGAAATGCTTTATTTGACACTGCACATTTTTGTGGCAATGACATGATAATTAGTACCGAATGCATGTTCTTAATGAATAATTTGAATCTTATGAATTTACTATCAAAAGGCTTTTTGTTTTGTTTAAAAAAATACTTCTATAAATTTTATCAAAGACTAGTAAACATTTCGGTGGATGCCCAAGTCCTTCAAATCTTAAGGTAGATATTGACACCTATTATTGTCTGCAAAAATAGAAACAGTAAAATACCTCAAGAACAATAATTGTTAACGAAGATATTTAATAAAACAAACTACCAGTATATTTTAAACTCTTTACAAAATAGAAGAGCAGATCTTTATAGTTAGTTCGTATTACAGCAGAACAGCAAAACTTACTATATTACTTTTTCCGTAATTTTAATGATAATCAATGACAACGACAAGTTGTAAACATTTTAAAAGTAGATTTATGGCGCAGAAACATTTTCAGTGTTAACAGTCAATTTTATTTCGAATAACACGTGTAAAGTTATTAAAAATTGTTAAATATAACCGTTCCATTATCGGTACCAATCAATTGTATAAACATTTATGTATAAGTTGTTTTTACGACACGACTTACATGTTTGTTATTGATCAGAAAACGTCAGTTTTTTACCACATGAAACAAGAATATAGATACATCCGGGAAAATGATAACCTATATAAGATCGTTAAAATTATTTCAATTCATATCTGATCTGGTTTACTTATTGTTTTTATAGAGTGAGGTTTGAACATTTATTTCCACAATGAATAAGTTGCTTATGGTTTTATTATTGGTAGGCTGCATCACCATGGTGATACTTCCTGACGTAGCAGAAGGTAAGATAATTACATATTTTGTATCTACTTTGTACAATACGACATACGTTTTGAACAAATATAACTATTTAAAAAAATCTGATATTTTTCAAGTATTGAAAAAATCATAAAGTGTTCCCAAGCATTTACTTATTTATAAGTTGATCCAAATGTTCGAAGACAATTCATATACTTTCTTTATCTTTGTTAAATCGCAAAAATATATAGTTGTTGAGCCCATTATGTCTCAGAAATGCTATCAGTTTTATTTCTCAAGATCTTTTTTATTATTTGGTATCTTTTTAAAGTTTCTAAGAAATACACATTTGCCATATAGATGAACTACCTTTAACTCTTTTTCGCTGTTGGCAAATGGTAAATTTATAGTGAATTAGTATTTTTTATGGAAGTCAATATACTTCTTTGTTTACATTTTGCTATCTTAGAGACAAATCACTGCACAATTTGCGCTACTTTCGTTAGTAGTTAAACATCTAACATGCTCTATGTCAATTAATAAAACATATTAAATGTATGTTTCACATTTCTAAAGAATAATAAAATATAGATTTCTGAGTCACAAAGCATCTTTAACAAACCTTCATATTTTCCATGGTGCTGTGCATTTTTTTCTTAAACAAAACATTATTATAAAGTGCACGTATCAACATTGATACCATATCATGGTTGGTTCAGTTATTTTGTACAAAGTTCTCTTTTCATCTTATAACTTTGTTTAACAGTTTAAAAGAACATCGCTAATTGTAAAAGTAACAAAATGTTATCTTGCTGCCATGTACAATTGTGAATATGTTTTAAATTGTTACTAGTAATTCCACCTTTTTGAGAGTTTAGGAATTTGTGGCTTTTTGATACTCGTAACCAACAACACAAACTTTGACTATTCTATGCTTATAACTATAAATCAGTAGTAGAAAATTAAAGAAATTGATGGTACTTGAGTTTTTGATTTTAATTATTTAATATGCTACAACATTATTTCGTAAATATTTCAGCCCAGTACCGACCTGGTGGTGGTGGTGGACGTTGTAGCTGCAGATATAGGTGTTGGCACGGAGAATATTCAAGAGGACGATGTGGATACAGACAACAGCTTTGTTGTCGAAGGCGATGGGGACGAAGAGGAGGATGGGATTAAAGTGATGAATTGTAATTTTTTTCATAATTGTACAATTTTATTTGATACATAATTTAGCGTAATACAATACTGTGGAAACATACATTGTCAGTGTGTCACAGTCATTGATATAAACAGCAAGCAAAACAAAAACATACACGCAAGAAAGATAATTGACTATATTAGATTTTAAAAATTGTTTGTATTTATCTCATGTGTAAATGTTCGCACATTTACTCATTTATGCACTAGAAAATTATTCACTCAATGTAATAAATATCGTCTTCCTTGCGTCGACTAAGAATATGCGCACACTCAATAATTTTATTCGATAAACGCCCATTAAAATAGACTTATCATTTGTAATATGTCATTGCGTGGTAGCTTTATGACATCTCAATGTATGTTGACAAATTTAACGTGATGTAATTGCATATAAACCTATTCTTGTGTATTATATAATATTGAATTTGATATTGATCTCATTTCTACAACATTTCTTGTATTATTGTACGTTCATACGAGTATATAGTATATTGGTATACCATGTTATCGTTAATATAAGTTGTAAATGATTAGATGCTATTTTAGAACAGTAAATATTACTATATCTATGTTTGGTAAAACAAATGAAAATGAAAACGCCATTTTAGACATTTATTTTGGCTCTCTTTTCAGGTCCGATGTCTTTAACAGAGTTCGCAGGGTATTTTGTCTCCATGAAGGGAAATATAAATATTAAAACGGATTCAATTGTGATTTATTGAATAAAAATGAATAAATTTTAAAGAAAAAACATTTCATATTTTACATCTTTGTTTTTGTAGATATTATCTACCACTTTTTACTGAAAAAATACGTTTCTTTACAAATGATACCATGTGAAAAAAGCAATTATTCTGCATTCATTGTGTGATGTATCTTGTCTTGAATTGGTACTGATGGGGGTCTGAAAGGATTACAGCTGCAATACTTTTTTCCGATTACAGACATTAGAATAAACAAATTGAATGAAGAATGTAAACATGATTAAACACGTAATATATTATCGCGACCAGTGATAATGTATTTTACATCGCAACTTAAATATATTTTTTTACAGGGAACATCATCGTTCATTGGATTACTCCGTCGTTATATCAAATCAAAAAGGAAAAAATATTTCATAACCATAATTTATGTAAGATAGGACTACCCCAATGACGTTAGAGTTGGTTAATGTTATTCCAATACATCTTCTTAATGACGATCAGTCCAATTTTTCCCCAACCCTCCCCATGATGTACATAGGTTAGGTACCATGTAACGGTGGAGATATTGGAACACATTTTAACCACATAAACACAGCCACAAAAAGGCAGTTTTATGCATCAATACTGTCATCCATTCCATAGAGGTCTGCTTACATGTATGCACACTAAAAAGATGGATCTTCTGTAAGTCATAGTTTCTGTCTAGTTATTAGTTTAAACATTTAGACTTTGGTGGTCACTGATTACTTCTAAATTATGCTTCTTGCTCACCCTGGAAAAGTCTAATTAACCCATTACGCGATATAGACGCCTTTTAACCCCCTTTCACCCCCTCCATTTTTTGTTGTCTCAAATGGTGAAAAAATGCCTTATTTAGGCCCCCAACACTTGTTTTTGTTCGAGAAATGTTGTAAAAAAAGTGACCACTTTTTCGGCGCGGCCCCCAACCAAAAGATACATCAGGGGGTTGCCACAAAGGGGATGTGCCCCCTTCTGTTGGGGGGGGGTGAAGGGGTGCAGCAGTCCCCCTCATCGCCAAGAAAATTTTGGACTTGTGAGAGGCTAAAAATGACCCCAGATCGATCATAAGGTAACGTGTAACTAACGCTGAAAAGCATTTGACTCTATCTGAGAAGTTGCAGCACTTTGAAATCAATTTTGGTGGAAAAAATCAACGCAAAAAATTGATTTTGGCAATTCTGAGATTTCCCCTTGTTGCCCTGGTAACAGAAAATTTAAAGCCTGAGCATGTTGTTGCAAAGGCAATGGTCCAGTCAACATGTGTGCCAAGTTTGATTAATATTGAAGCAGTTTTTATAGTATTATAGCAATTTGAACTTGTAACGGGAGACTTTTCAATGAAAAAAGCCATTTTTCACAAAATGCTCATGAAGTAATGGGTTAAAAGAAAAGAAAAGTTGTCTCTTGACTCCCAACACTTTTGCTGGTTTTGCAACTTCTTGTGAATATTTTAAATAATAATGATATTGAAATAATGAGATCTATTGCTTCTTGCTAAACAATTAAGCAATTTAATTTAACAAATCTTTAATATCTTAATACCTACCAGATAGCAATGACTTAAAATGTTTAAAGTCTGAAGAAAAAATATATGTTACATTTTATGAGATAACATATTGTTTACTGAAATATTTTGATAAGCATGAAAAAGGACGAAAATTATCAAGACAGTTCTTGATAAAGTTTTTAACTCATATCTCCTGGATGGGAAACTCCGGGGCTATCGTTGAGTGACTTCAAATTTCATAGATGTCATCACATCATTTAACGATTTATTGTACATAAACATCAATGTTGACGATGATGAAGATTTTAGATTTGCATAGAATTATTTTTTGCAAAAACCCATGGTTAGTGAACCTAGCCCTTTAGCTTAGTAACTCTTATATGGCGTAACTCAAGCAATATATAAGTTGATTATCACATTATATAATACCAATTTTTCTATATATAGAACCAAAGTAGCCACGTATGAAACCAGATGTCTTTATTTCAATATAGTGATATATCTGTTGCATATAAGGACATCTGCTTCCATAAATGGCTACTTTGGTTCCATATAATAAAAATTCCTACGACGTAATGTTAAGATCAACATATATATTGCTACTTCTGTTTCATATATAGGCAAAATGGTTTTATATATTGTTCCTTGCAAGTTCCTTGCGCATGTAAGTCCCGGTTTCATCTTGACAAAAGCGACGGCCTATCTATAGTGTAGTGGGGTTCATGTCAGAAATAATATCGCTCTAAGCGGTGTTTTCGCCTGCTGAACACCAGCTTTGAGTTTTGATGCAGAGAATAAAGGTCGTAGGCCTGACTTGTTAATTATGTTTTGCATCCAAACTACAAACCCAATGTTAAATATTCGATTAACACTGCGGAAACCTATATTATTTCGACTGCAACAGCAAAGTAAGGGAGATCACTTACGCTATTTTTTCAAGCGGAGATTACTTCTGATGCAGAAGTATAAAATTGATCTATTATGCACCCTCCTGTCGCTTAGGTAAAAACATTTTTTAACAAAAGAAATGATAAGAGAAAACGTTTCAATTTATTATTCAAGAATTATTTATCAAGTTCTCAACAATTTAAACTTACGTGTTAGTTTGGATTATAATGGGTTTATAAATATGCATAGAGTTGCATACATGACGCTGCTTACGAAATGGCACCGAATTTTCTTATGCAAATTTTATCAGATATATGTATAACATTTGTGGCGTAAATTTATGTAATATGTTATTTAAGCATCAAAAGAAAAAAAAACATAAGAAGAACGCAAAATATTAATAATTTAAAAACTGAATTATTATTGTTGGCTTAAAAAGGCTTTATAAACTATCTTATCGAGGGAGAAAAAAATATAGTCGTTTATACATGTAGTCCTTAACCATTGTTTATTGGCAGTTAAACACCATTTTTTCTTCTTCTCTGTGTATAATGACAAAATCACAAGGAATGTCGTAATAACGTTTCCATTACAGTTATATGATATATTACGACATGTTTTATGTTTTGAGAAAAAAGAGGTTTAAGGAACCTTTCTCCGTGCATAACTGCTGCAGAAACATATGTAATATAAGCGTTAACGCTCGCAGGGCAAGGGATCTAAGTTCGAGGGAGCTGCATAAAAGTGTGCAAAAGTGCTATTTTAAATAAAAGAATACGCCTTTGTTCGGTTATTCAGCGTTTTGATATATGTTTCTCGTATAAAGAAACCATTTTGCCATGCTTTCCGTGTGCCAGTGCGATGTCTTTGACATTATGCTTTGATAAGCTAAGTATACATAGGCCACGACCAAAATTGTGATACTATTAAATCGCATAAATACGGAGGAGCCCCTTAGGTGACATTTTCCACATTTTTTCTCCGAGACTTAGTTCGTTTTTACGAAATAAAAATTCGTTTTTACGACATATTAATTCGTAATTACGAAATATTAATTCATAATTACGAAATGTTAATTCGTAATTACGAAATATAAATTCGTTTTTTGTTAAATATTATTTCGTAATTACGCAATATTAATTCGTTTTTACGAAATATTAATTCGTTTTTACGAAATATTAATTCGTTTTTACCAAATATTAATTCGTAATTACGAAATATTAATTCGTAATTACGAAATATTAATTCGTTATTACGAAATATTGATTCGTTTTTAAGAAATACTATTTCGTTATACGAATAATTCTTTAGTTAAAACGAATTATTATTTGGTAACAACGAATTAATATTTCGTAAAAACGAATTATTATTTTGTAAAATCGAATTAATATTTCGTAATTACGAATAATTATTTCGTAAAAATGAATTAATATTTCGTACATAAAGAACCACGGAGACCCTGTAAGACATTTACCCTTCTTAAATGAACACCACAATAATTTGACCGTTGATGCAATGACTGTGTTTTTTTTTTATATAAGGTTTCCAGCCCAATAATACGATCATCATTTCAGATTATCAAATAGTGGTGTATAGATATATTCTAACAGATCGATATGCTTACAAGAAAGCAGTATTTAATATAAAGACAATATAGTCATATGTTAAAACATAATATGAAGTTAAATATCACATTGCTGTGGAGGTAAATGTTCATTTTAACATAGAGATATTTTACATCAAGAAATATTAGATCTGCTGGTTTCCTTGCTGGTGGTCTTGTTTTGCTTGGTCATGTGGGGCCGCATTCATTAAGTGTCGCCCTTCCTTCTTGAGCTTGTTTTTCATATTTTATCTTGACAAATAAAGCAATAACATGATGTACATGTCACATCGACAAGGCAAATCTAATATATCAGCTATAGCATAATGAAAACACACACGATGTCATTTTCTGTAGTTTATGTGAAATTGCCTGAAGTGTTTGCTTATGTATTTGATATGCAGTAAGAAAGATCTATGGAGCAGTAAAAAATTATTCCTTAATTAACTGTTTTTTTTCTTTCATAAATTTGTATGATACCCGTATATGTTACCCATATACCTCTCAAAACATAGACATGATATATTGTCTCTTTGTACAATAAGTGTAATAATGATATTTGGAGATATTCTATTTCTGATATTCAAAAATGTTTAAAGTGATTTTGTTTCAATTGTTCTTGTAGCAATGTCAAACGCATTATTAAACAGTGTGATTGGCAGCTCAAAATATCTTCCCTATTGGCCTTTAAATCACAAAACACCTTTTATATTTATGCAATTGTTTTTTTTGTTTTTTTTTGTCAAATAATACTATTTCAATTTTCTCTTCACTCAGACAGGTATACTTAAAAGATAATGGAACGAATGTAAAGCAAAATATCATAACCTGTTGTTCAATCTCAAGTCTATCAATTATAGTAGCTTAAACCGCTGTTGAAAAGAAGTTACAGGCTTTCGTGAGAATAATTTATAGTCTTTCACATACCTGTTGTTATTTTTGTCCGCATAATAATTTATCATCAATCTTAATTTAAGAGATAAAATGTGGTTTATGTGGTACTGTGGTCTTTCGTGCACTTACATCTGTATCGTTGTTTACTAAAAACCCAAAACAATGCTGCTAGTTATCTATACAAGCTGAGATGATCGGCATTCTAGATAACCTTAAAATGTTTACAAGTACAAGTGGGGCATCCGTGGCCGAGTGGTTAAAGTCGTTGACTTCAAACCACTTGCCCCTCAACGCTCGAATCCCAACAGGGACTTTGGATTTGTTCATGTGAGGAAGCAATCCAGCTAGCTGACGGAACGTCAGTGGTTCGACTCAGGTGCCCGTTCGAGGTCTTCCTCAACCAGTAAAGCTGAAAGGTCGCCATATGACCTATAATGTGTCGGTGTGACGTAAAACCCAATTAAACAAACAAACGTCAAGTACAATAATGTGGTGTAAAATACAGTACCCGTAATTTTATCGTTTGGCTGGATATATATTCCGCGAAAAGTTTATGGCCGCTGAGCTTGTATTAACGGCCGAAAAACACAGCGAGCAATTATCATTATAAGGACTGTTCTCTTAAGCAGTATGTTTTACCCAATAAGTTTGGGAAAAAAACCTCTTTTTTTAACTTTGGTACATTTTTAAATTTTTGAAAAAAACCCCTGAATGTTTTATACTGTATATACTGAAAATATTACTTAAAATTTGGGTTTTTAAAACTTTTATAAAAGGTTTAAAAGCTCTTTTTTTTTAAATTTTTCTTTTCGACCCGAAACCTACATTAATGGGAATATAAAAGGTTTTCCTTTTTTTTTTGGGACAGGGGTTTTCCTAAAAAAAACAACGATTTTTCCCCGGATTAATTTGCAAATGCATTTTTATTTGGCCCCCGGAAAAACATTTTAACATTTTTTTAAATCGTTTTTAAAATTTTTCATTAAATTTAGTTTATTTTTTTATGTCTATTTAATTCAAAAGAAATGGGAATGAAAAAATTTTTAAAAAGGCTTTTAACCCTTTTCCAGAAATCTTTCAAGTCCCGGTTTAGGACAAAGTTTACTTTTCCCACAAGAATGAAAAAAAGTTTTGGCAGGTTGGGACCCCATGGTAACGTACGGAACGAAACGCATTTTTCAATTAAAATTTTAGTAGGTTATACCTACAAAAACAAAGAGATAAGATAGAAATGTTTTTTTTCTTCAAAATTTATTCAGTTTTATTCAATGAATCACAAATTAATTCGTGTTTAACTGTTATATTGCTTTCTCTTCATGGAGACAAAATACCTTGTGAATTTTGATAAAGCCTATGGAACTGAAAATAAAGTCAAAATTACATGTCAAACGGTCGTAGTTATACAAACACACATATATTTTCTGTTCTTAATTATTATCTACTCATTTTCAACTTACATTTACGATAACATGGTATACCTAGATATTATGAATATGTTTATTCTGAAAGAAATTTGATAAACTTAAACTATGTAGTAAAATGAGGACAGATACAGTATCATATGATACGCCAAAGGTAAGGTTTAACGTTTAATCCATCAGCATACACTGAGGTGTCATAAAACTACTAAGCAAAGACCGATAACATATTGTGTGCCTATTTTTTATAGGCGCTTATAGAACTAAATTGCTTATAGAGCTAAATAGCTGTGTTCGCAGTATCATCGCACATATATAGACAATGCATTGAAGACGTTAGTAAATATATTTCTTATACATAAATGAGTAAATGTGTGAACAGTTACATGCGAAATAAAATACAAACATTTTGTAAAATTCGAAATAGTCAATTTTCTTCTCAGGCCTGTATGATTTTGTTTTATTTGCTGTTAATATCTATGGTTGTTACACACTGAAAATGCATTTTTATCTACAGTATTGTTTTAACCTAAATCAAGTGTGCAAATAATCATTGGTATACGAATATATAAAATAATTACAATTCATCACTTTAATCCCATCCTCCTCCTCCTCCCCATCGTCGTCTACAACAAAGCTGTTGTCTGTATCCACATCGTCCTCTCGGAAATTCTCCTCGCCAACAGTAACGTCTGCAGCTACAATGTCTACCACCACCACCACCAGGTGGTCGGTACTGGGCTGAAATATTTACAAAATAATGTTGTAACTTATCAAACTGTAACTCAAATACCATTATTTTTCTTCTACATTTTCTATAAACGTTTTATACCATTAAGCATAATTACCGCAAGGTAACATAATTCTTACATTATCAAGGTGGAAAAATTAGACGTAACAATTTATTGACATCAGTCATGAAACATTTATAACTGTACATGGCAGCAATATAACATTTTGTTACTTTTACAATATGTGATGTTCTTTCAAATTGATAAACAAAATTATAAATCAGAAAGTATATTATACACATCATTATACGAAAGCAATGTTGTAACGTGTACTTAATAATGTTTTTGTCGAAGATATTGCACAAAACCATAGACAATGTAACGGTTTGTGAAAAGCACAATGAGACTAAGAAATCCACATTTTTAATTCTTTAGAAATGTACAAAAATGCGTTTAAGATGTTTTATTAATATATTTAGAGTATGTTAGCTGTTTACATACTAATGAAAATAGCGCAAATTATCCAGAAATGTGTCGTTAAGATAGCAAAATTTGAACAAAATTGGCTTCAATACAAAAAAATAATTTACTATAAATTTACTAATTAACAACAGAGAAAAAGAAGTAAAAAGTGGTTCATCAATATGACAAATGTGTATTTCACAGAAACTAACAAGATACCAAAAATACAATGTTTTTGAAAAGTAAAATTGACTGCACTTCTGAGGTATAATGGGCCTTTAAAGACCAAGTATTTTTGACAACTTAGCAAAGATAATGAAATATGCAAATAGTCTACGATTATCTGGATCAACCTTATTAAATGCTTGCTGAAACTTTATAAATTTTGTCAATACTTGAAAAAATAACATAACCTTTTTAAAACGTTTTATTTGTTAAAAACGTCTGTCGTATAGTACAATGTAAATACATAATATGTTGTTACCTTCGGGCCAACCCTTTAAAGGAAGATCCCCCTTGGTGATGCACCCAAACCAAAAAATAAAACCAAAAAGCAACTTATTCATTTTTGGAAAAAAAGGGGTTAAAAACCTCACTTTTTTTTAAAAAAATTTCTTTAAACCAGATTCAATATAAATTTTAAAAAAATTTTTAACGATTTATTTTTAAGGTTTAACCCTTTTTCCCGGGAGGGTTTTCTATATTCTTTTTTTTATTTTGGTAAAAAACTGACGTTTTTTTGTTTTCAATAACAAACTTTGAAAAGGTTCGTTTCCCGGGTAAAAAACCCTTATACAAAAAATTTTTTCAAAACGTTTTGATTGGTCCCGGGTTTTAGGTCCCGTTTAAATTTTTAAAACTATTTATTGTACTTTAAAACATTTTTAAATTTTTCCAAATAAAATTAATTGTCATCATTAAAAATGTTTGCAACACAAGTTTACTATTAAAATGTTTACATTTGTTTTGTTGTATTGAATATCATTAATATTACGAAAAAAGTAATAACACAATTTTATAAACATATTTTTGTCATGTGCTGTTTAGCTGAAATACGAATTGAATTAACTATAACAGTTACAATATGTTCTTCTATTTTCTAAACACTTTTTAAGATGTACTGCTTGGTTTTCGAAAATATCTTCAGTTATTTTCTTGTTTAAATTGTACTATAAATACCTGGTGTCAATATCCACCTAAACATTTGAAAGACAAGGGCGTTCAATGAAATATATACTAGTATTTGATAAATTAACTGAAGTGTTTTCGGAATTAAAATATTTTGATAACTCATTTATAAGATTTTACATTTTTCATCAAACAAGCAATGCAACTTTCCCGCTGTATGATACAAATCACTTGGTTGAAGGAATATTTATTTTTTATTGAAAATCAAAATATGAGTAAAAATGTATTTGACTCTAATCATAGTACCCTTGCAACAAAAATGTGCAGTGTCAAAAAAAGTATTTTCTTCAGTAAATACATTGTTTGGCGGTTAATTAACGATAAGGAAGAACGCGACATTGCGAACTTTCAAGTAACGTCTTGAAAATTGAAAGTCTCAGACGTCTTGAAGATAAGTTAATTCATTGTAGAATTTATTTCAAAAATGTATTTTCAACCTTTGTTATACATTTGAATACATTTGTGAGAAACATATCTTACAACGCACTTTCTACAGAAAACATAAATTGTGATACTGCGTAAACACTAAAAAAAATCTAGATACTGCCTATACTTTCCACGAAGAAGTCTGTGATAAAGCTGTTAGCATGGGCGAACAAAGAAAATCAGGTCTTGTGTGTCGCCTCGGTAAATAAAAATTATTTAAGATGTACATCGAAAAGGTATAGATCGGAAATTAATTTTTACAATTTATGTAGTCAAGCGGCTTTTTCTTAGTATCATCATAAAACACATTGAAGCGTCAGTCTTCTAAACGCAAGTTTGAATGTCATAGTGGATTCATTCAAAACTTCCCATGATTTAAAATACAACATGAATAAAGAAAGAGAAAAAAAGAGAAAGAAATTCAGATATATCATTCAGGTTAAAAAGTGACCTTCACACTGTCAGACACTCTCAAATACCATGAAGGTAATTATCATGTTATATGGTTTAAGAAATAAAAATATAATAAAACAGATAACACCATAACATTTCATCATGATTAATTACATTTCCGTTCCTGATTCATTAACAAACGCATTAAATGATGAATTGAATTGTACAAGTTAATAATATTGTTTGTCACTAAACCTAATAAAGTTGTAAATTAAGATGTATCTTCAGTATGTGTTTATGTCCCACGAAATTTTAATTTTGTTTAATTTTCTTATGTTGTTTTAAAGTAATGGCATTACTTAATAGTTATATTGTACAAACACAGTTAATATATATATTATGACCGAAAGCTATTTGGTCATTTAGAATGAACATATTCGAACATTTTTTTTAATCTGACGAGAACAAAATATAATTAAAGATCAACTTCTCATTGATCATAACTTCTCAGTTTCATAGTTAATGGTGTATATAATATGATTGAATTAACATTCTCACATTGTCGTTTAGATGTTTCTAATCGTGATTACATTTCTGCCGCATCTGGTGGACATACCTAAAATAAGATATAAATTTTGCTATAACAAGTAAGTTATTTAAAAATGCAGTGTACAAAAATTTATTTTTAAGGTTTTTGCATAAATGAGTAAACAAATTTAAAATAAATATTAAACTTCAACCTTTTTGAGGATTCACAACTTTTTTAAGAGAGCATTCAATCTATGAAATCGATATGAAACCGATACCGATTGATAAAGTGAATTTTGAAAATGAGCGCGCATGGTATGTTGTCGATCTGACAATGGTAAACAATCTGACATTGTAAACAATAATTTTACTAATATTTCTAATCTTAAAGTCCAAATTAATGAAAAAGAACTCAAACTTCCTATTATGTATTGGATTCCTAAATTACATAAAAAACCTTACAAAGCCAGATTTATTGCTAATTCTACATCTTGCACTACAAGTAAACTTTCTATTTTATTGACGTCTTGTTTGACTGCCATTTAAACACATGTAATTAGATATTGGGATAAAGTCTATGAAAACACAGGCAAACATCTCTTTTGGTCAATTAAAAATTCTGGTGAAATCTTGGATAAATTCAAAATTAATAACTTTCAAGCTTCAACTGTCAGTACATACGATTTTTCTACACTTTATACAACTTTGCCACATAAATTAATCAATGATAAACTAATTTCCCTAATTCAGAAAACTTTTGCACGGGAAAAAGTTACCTTTCTAGCATGTAATTCTAACAAAGCTTTTTTTACTAACGGTATTGTTAAACATTATACTATGTGGACCTGTGACGAAGTTTGTAGAGCACTCTCTTTTCTTTTAGACAACATTTATGTCAGGTTTGGTAATACCCTATTTAAACAGATCATAGGGATTCCTATGGGTACTAATTGTGCACCCCTGGTCGCCGATTTGTTTTTGTACTGCTATGAAAGAGACTTTATGTTGAGTCTCTCTGAAGAGAAACAACAAGATGTTATAGTCGCATTTAATAATACTTCCAGATACCTTGATGATATTTTTAATTTAGATAATCCTTATTTTGATCAAATGGTGTCTGACATTTATCCGCATGAACTACAACTTAATAAAACGAACTCTTGAAATTTTAGTACATCATTTTTGGATCTTCATATTACTATCAACAACAATTCTATTCACACGAAAATTTATGATAAAAGAGATGACTTTGACTTTTGTATAGTTAATTATCCACATTTGGATGGAGACGTACCCCATGCAACATCCTACGGGGTTTATGTTTCTCAATTAATTAGATTCGCTAGAGCTTGTAACAACGTAAAGGATTTCAACGAGCGGAATATTTTTATTACCAGCAAGCTTCTAAAACAGGGCTACCGCTATCATAAATTACGGAAATATTTACTAAATTTTACAATCGTAACTTTGATTTAATTTCTAAATTCAATAGTGATTTAAAAACTCTTCTGCGACAAGGGATTAGCCAGCCTGGTTTTTTATGGCGATGTGGTTTACAAACTTTTTGGATCATGGTAAGATTTTGGGTCATGGTAATTTTTCTGCCGTTTTTACTAAAATTATTAAACGTTTTATTAAAAGAGGTTATGACCCTACTATTTTAAGACATACTGCATGTTTAGTGTTCAACCCTTTTACAGTTGGACACTACGCTTTCCTCTTTTGATTGCATCTGACGGACCAAGTGGGAGACTCTATGATGGATAGTTCGTAAAGCCCTTTGGGACTGAATTGTCTTAATGTTCGTCTTCTGCCTTGCTTCGTCGGGCCCTTGTAGGTGATTTTCTTGTTGCTCTGTCTTCCTTTAGGACATTGAGTACTTTTGTTATGGTCATTATACCCCCACAAACGAAGTTTAGGGGGGGTATATAGGAGTCAGCTTGTCGGTCGGTCGGTCGGTCGGTTGGTCGGTCGGTCCGTCCGTCGGTCGGTCCACATCATGGTTTCCGGACAATAACTAGAGTTTGGAATGAGGTATTGTAATCAAACTTGGTATATAGCAACCTTATGTGGAAACTCCGGTTGGTATTGCATTTGGACCCCCTGGGGTCAAGGTCAAGGTCACCGTTACTAAAAATAGAAAAATGGTTTCCGGACAATAACTAGAGTTAGGAATGAGATATTGTTATCAAACTTGGTGTATAGCAAGCTTATATGAAGACCTGGGTTGGTATTGCATTTGGACTCCCTTGGGTCAAGGTCAAGGTCACCGT
Organism: Ruditapes philippinarum; assembly: GCF_026571515.1. NCBI lineage: Eukaryota > Metazoa > Mollusca > Bivalvia > Venerida > Veneridae > Ruditapes > Ruditapes philippinarum. The sequence continues at coordinate 46,808 of NW_026866303.1, read as the reverse complement.
TACTAAAAAATAGAAAAATGGTTTCCGGACAATAACTTGAGTTAGGAATGAGATATTGTAATCAAACTTGGTGTATAGCAAGCTTATATGAAGACCTGGGTTGATATTGTTTTTGGACCCCCTGGGGTCAAGGTCAAGGTCACCATTCCTAAAAATAGAAAAATGGTTTCCGGACAATAACTAGAGTTAGGAATGAGATATTGTTATCAAACTTGGTGTATAGCAAGCTTATATGAAGACCTACGTTGGTATTGCATTTGGACCCCCTGGGGTCAAGGTCAAGGTCACCATTCCTAAAAATAGAAAAATGGTTTCCGGACAATAACTAGAGTTAGGAATGAGATATTGTAATCAAACTTTGTGAAAAGCAAGCTTATTTGGAGACCCCAGTTGGGATTACAATTAATTGAAATATTTCTTTGTACACAGTTGATAGTTTGTGTTGAAATTTTTCTTCAGACTACTTATTTTTCAAAAAGTTGCTGGTGGGGGTATTAATCACCTTCAGTGATAGGTCTAGTTGGGTTTACTTTTATATGTTTCTACATGATCATTTTAGTGTTTTACTTATTTAACCTTTTGTAACCATGACAACTGTTAGAATTTCACTTGGCGGGGATTCATTTTATTTACACTGTCTCGTTTATAGGAACATGGTGGGGCTAAGAGCGAGGTTTGGTGCACCATTAACCGGTTTAAACTCCCCAGCAGTCATTATTATGCTGCTGACCGTTCCAAGGCGGCGCCCCACTGTGTTCCTCAGATGTATGTCTATGTTGTTTCATACTGTTTTGGTGACACTGTTGCTTGTGTCCCTTGTTGTTTTCTCGTCTACGGTAAGTATCTGCCCCATTGCCTCTAGTTTTTATTTCTTTGATTAACCCCCCCCCCCTTCCCCCGGTCTCCTGTCCCCTTCCCCTTTGTGGGCCTATTATTATTTTCTTTGAATTCCTAATCAGTTACAAATTATTTATCATTTAATGATTAACGTGTCGTTGCCCTGCCCTTTTTATGTTTGGGGTCCGCCTGGGCTCCTTGCCATTGGTTCTTGTGGCTGGGTCATGGGGGGTTGCGTTCATTGAACGCCGCCTTTCCTTGTTGATCTTGTTTTTCATATTTTTTAATTTATCCAGGGTATTTTTTTTATTCTTGTTAACTTTGATAACACTGCTATCTGATGTTTTCTTTAAAATATCACAATGTAAGTCGTGCTGTGTATAATAGTCAGACTATTGATTTGTACTGATCATGAATGTGGGATAATTAAAAATTTGAGGACTTTACACAACTACGTTATTTAAAATTTATTTCTTGCTTTTTAAAAATACGTTTTTTTATTCCTATGAGAATAAACCCATGTTGCATGTTATATGTTCTATTAAGTTGGAATAAGAACTCTACATTGTTCTAAAGTTTTCAAATCATTGAAGTTTTTTCGCAATAAATATAATTTTTTATGCATTTGTTAACTTGTATTTATTAATGCTCTCGACAACAGATGAATGGCTCTATATGGCAACTGTAAAAGGACCAAAATTCATCTTATTATCTTCTACCTTTGGAAGCAGTCAGATGTCAGTTAGATCAATGTCCTAAAGTATATTTTAAGAATTGTGCACAGACATCCTTTATTTGTTTACATATTTCTTTAATATTTAGTTGGAAAAATAATTTGCATGGTCTTCTTCTTATGTATTGAGATTGGGTCAGTAAGCCATGGTCACGGGTGTCTTAAATATATTTCTGAATATTTACTTACACAGCCACTATTTTTTGTCTATTTTTTACATTTGGAAGGATGATTACTTGTGTGGTCTTCTTCTTTTGGATTGAGCCTTGGGTTAATCGTGCCCAGGTGACAAAGAAGGGGTCAGTAAGGTTAAGGCCATCAGTGCTTAAAGTAGATTTTGACACTTTTGCACATAAAGCCTTTATTCAATTACAGATGTTTTTCATATTTCGTAGGCAAATAATATTCTTGGTCTTTTCTTTTTGATTGAGCTAGGGGTCAGTTGGTTCAATGTCACCAGTGATAATGAAAGTTGATTTTAACAGTATTGCTAATTATTTGTCGATACATGTCTTTGGATTGAATCAGTGGATCAATTGGCCAAGGTCAAGGTCAGGGTACCAGCTTTACATTTTGCAATGTTACATGAGTAACCTTTTCTTTTGACAGATGTCTTTTACTTTTGGAAGGAACATAAATTGACAAGTCTTCCACCTTTGATAGGAGTAAAGGTATTGTGTTTTTAACGTCCACATGTCTTTAGAAATGCCGGTACCTAGTCGCCAGTTTTTCATCAAACATACACATGTTTTTTGCGCTGAAACTCGTCACATTCCGTAGAATAGTACATGCATACGAATATGCTTAATGAATAACAAAACAAAGGGGCGTAAACTACAAAATGACACCGATAAGACAGAGGGATAATTGAGATAATCAATTTATTTATATTGATTCCTAAAAAAGAGTTCGATGTATGAAGTTATTGCGAATGTTGCTCTTAAATCCTTCTCGACCCTTAACTATGCTTCAGTACACATAAAGTAATACACGTTAAACACCACGAAACAGTTTATTGCATTTGTTGGTTTTAAAAGATTAGCACATATTATAAGAATGAAAGACATAATGTCAAATTGCCTATCTAATAAAATCAAATGAAGCACATCAGTATGTATGATGCAGTAGTTGACAAATATAATTATTTGTTTCCGATAAATGTAATATTTCCGATTTATAAATGTCGGTTTTAGTATATTTTAAAAAATCCTCAATGTTTAAGATAAACGAAAAGCTTTTGATATAAAATGAAACCATCATCTTATACTGTCTGTAAATACTTATAGTAAAATGTTAAAGGCATTGATGTTATCATATGGCAAAATGAATGTAATGTGTAACGAATATTATCCTATATTTAGTAATTTATCGTAGCAATACTGGTTATCAGATATACAAATCACTTTTAGGATTGCAAGATTTCCAATAATATCTAATAATTTAATTTATATGTTTTTCTTTTGACAACCACATATAAAGATGTATCCCGTACGCAAATTAACGTAAAATTTACATTTATGTCAAAGTGTAAAATGTAATTGATTGTAATAACGTTTTTAATAGCCTTGAAACGAATTAATAAGGCATTACATAGGATTTGTAATTATATGACCGCAATATATTGTAAATATTCATCACAATAGTATCTACAATAATTATGATGCTTATGAAATAAGAATGTTAATTAGAAAGTACACTTATCCAGTATAACAAGACAAACACATCTATGGTAATGTTGTTAAATTTGTTGAACATTTAGAAGAAAAAGCAACAAGTTTTCAATTTGAATGAATTTTATTGCTTTCTGTTGTTGTACAATATTTGCAAGATTGTAAGAGGTCGCTATCTCCTGATAGTTACAGTCTAAGAATAAATTATAACTAACAATAATGCATAACTCTTAAGTGTTTTTTCTTGCTATGTTTTAACACAAGTGATAATTTTAGCTATAAAGTTTATAAGAACCGTTTGTCATTTTAATATAATCATAAAATGAAAGCTCGTTCAAACATAAAGATCACAAATAAACTAACGACAATATCATTTCTTTTAAATGATAGAAATATAAAAAAAAAACGCTACTGCAAAAACATGCGCATTATCGTATTTCTGTGAATAGATTGTAAAAAAGACCCTACAAGAATATCTTCAGTTGTAAGGTATGTTTTATTTAAGAAATAACATCGGCCTGAGAGGTGTATATCGGCTATTTAACACCGGTTTTGTCGTTTTGATGCGTAAAAATTAACCACTCAGGCCTACGGCCTTCGCGGTCAAGTCCTACGCATCAAAACTCCAGGCCGATGTTATTTCGATTCTAACACGATAAAATAAGGAAAACCATTAATGTTATTCTTCAAGCGGAAATAACTTTTGGTGCCGATTTTCGCATTACGATGTTCGATCTTCGCACCCTTCTGTGGCGAAGATATAGAAATTATTAAACAAAAGAAAAATTGAGAAAAAAAACGTTATTTTATCAAGTTTTCAACAATAAAAACTTACGTCGTATTGTGTTTACATCAGCGGCCCATTTATCATTCTTGTATGTATGAAATAACGTCAGCTTGTTTATCAATGAGTTGTTTACTTAGGATGACCTCATTACGCTGCTTACGGACTGGCGCCGTTTTGTCAAAATATTTATTAACTGATATGGATCTAATACGTGGCGTTAGTGTATGTGAGATATAATTTCGGTATTGTATGAAAAAAAAACATGATACGAACTGAAAATATAAATAAAAATGTTTTTTATTGTTGCTTTAAAATGCTTTGTAAACTATACAATCGAGGGTGAAAACATAACAGCGCATATACAAGTAGTCCCTAACCGGTGTTTATTGGCAGTTTAACACCAGTTTTTTTCCTTCTTTGTCTATAGTGACAAAATCACGTGAGTGTTAGAACTTTGGGTATATACACCGTATTTTATTAGACATTGTGTTTACCCAGGTATAATCCAGCAATGATTTAGACTAGTATTGCATTACGAGTCCTGACATCAATAATTTTCCACCCCCCCACACACAAACAAAACTGGGTTTAGGTAATAAACACGAATGACAGTATAAATCGTACTACGACAAGCAGTAAATATGCGCAAAAGTAAAATGAACCATTTTTATTACCTAAATAACTTTATTTATTTATCATTTGAATATATTCAAATCAAACATATGCTTCTGGATAGCTATTTGAAATGAAACTGATAACTTATACTTTAGACACTATGTGTTTATTACATGCATAATTATGTTCATGAAACTTATTTTTGCAAATCACGCCCGAAACTAATGTCAGATTACAGCAATCAGTCAATCTAAAAATGATCCATAACAATCTCTATATAAGAGAGTGACACAATCTAGGGTTATGATTAAATTTTACAAACAATTTTGGATCATCTTTTCAGTATACAAACTGCATTCATTGTAGGCTGTAAAACATACCTCGATCCATGTTATCAACGTTGTATCTTTCGGTATAAAAATACACTTTTTTGTCAAACGTGTGAGGAGGCTATTGATAAAATACGATAAGCAAGATCAACAAGGAAAGGTGGCGTTCAATAAACGCAACCCAAACAATAAACAAAACCAAAGGTCAATATATTTGCTTAGTAATACGATCTATTTACAATTCGTTCACATGTCAGTTTTTAAGTTATAAAAATCGAATGACACTCATCCGCTAAATAATTAAGGTATTTAAAGAAAATACCCAAATGTTTGAGAAGAGCTTAATATGTTTTATTTCTTTAATTGTGTTAAAGTATAAAAACAACATTATGCATTTACATATATTTTTTCTTGTTATCATGTTTGTTAATTTGTTATCAAACTTTCATGTCGCGCATTTTTTAAAATGTTTTATTAGGTTTATACAACTAAAGTCCTACACCTCACATCATTTAAAGATGTGCTAACTTAACGCGACGTGGGCTTAACATTAAACAGCTTGTGATTAAGACAAACTGGGTCTTTTTTAGTTGATCAGACAAATCCAAATAACTAGACTTTATTTGATATATGAAAATAAAAGAAAATTTGAACAAAGTATTTCCATAGATCCGGTATCTAGCTAGATACATACTATTGTTAAACATAACAAATGTAAACCACTTTGCTGTTTTAAATCCCATTAATGCGACCACAATGATGTTGACAACAATGTTATATTGTGATATAAGCATTTTATTCACATAAAATATGATAAACAAAATCAACAAGGAAAGGCGGCGTTCAACGAACAAGGACAACATAAATAAATAAAAAATAACGTGATTAACTTATATATCTGGGACAACGTTATCCAACATTTAAGAAAAAAAACGGACACAAAATGTGGACTTTATTTTGATTGCAACAATATCAGTAGTTTTTGCACATTAATAGGAAATGATTTATTGCTATTAACAATATTACTGGTTTGACTGCAGCTCAATGTTAATATGTCCTGACGTAGCTGAATGTAATTGTGACCATTTTACAACTTATTGTAAAATACAATGAATTTGATTAAATTGATAATTTGTCAACGTAGATGTTTCCATTTATGGTCAAATTAACTAATTCAAACAGTTTGTAACACTCACAAAATCAATCAATCAATCAATATAGAAAAAAAAGTGTTTTCTTCAAATAACAGATATAGTTCAGCACAGTGTATAACATTGAATTAATAAAATCTCTTCTCAATACTTCTTAATAGTCATAAAATGTAAAGCATATTGGGTTTATAAGAACAAAACCATTATTCATTTCGAACCAATCAATTAAATATCAACTTGTATTTAATGATTTTTTAAATGACATTTAAATTGTACAAAACCTTGATAAAAATACCAACAGTAGAATTATTTTATTATCCTTTTGTAGCCTTATTAAGAGCCATATGATTATATCGAATCACACTTGAGTTCGTTTACATAATGAAATACGACCTTGCAATTTATAATTATGTGGTTAAACTCTTTACGTTGTCACCTATCCTTTGTAACATATACATTTGCCCATCACAGTTGAAGAGGGACATTTGATTCTCACAGTCAGGGACTTTGGATTCTTCCGTGTGAGGACGCTATGCATCTAGCTTACGGATTTCGGCAACTCTGCTCAAATGGAACAATGCATCAATTAAACTGAATAATCGCCATGTAAATATTTTACTGTGTTTGTGCGACGTACATCCTAACCGGAATAATAAATAAAGACATATGAAACATTCTAATGATTCATGTTGTTGTAATGTATAATAGCACAACAATAACAAGAACAACACAAAGAAGTACAAATAAACATAACAAAAGGTCTCTTGCGAGCTGTGATGTAATTTCCCTTTACTTAAACGGTTCCTTTGTCAATATATGTAACTCTTAAACCCTCAATTAATAATCAATACAATCCTTTCGCATTTCTTTCCGATATTACAAGTTTGACATCGTTTCTCTTATTTAAAATCTGCCTCATGGATGCTGACGTCAAGTTAATTTCAAATGCAATTTCAAGTAATTTTTAAATGCAACAAATAAAAACGTCATTAACACCTGAATGTTTTGTTATGATTCACTTTTGAAATATATTTAATACCTTTCATGGTGATATGAAGATTTGAATTGGCATTCTGATTACTTTGTCTTTGGTAATATCTAAAAAGAAAAAAATCTAGAACATGCTTTTATTTTCAAGTCAAATCGTCAATACAAATGTTCCAGTCTGGCTTTTCTTTCTTGCAAATATATCAAATAAAGCCACAGAAACATGATTATACATTGTTTATTGAATGAAAGATACAGTTAAACAAATACACCTAACTATTGAATTCGCCGATTACACATTGACAATAAATGTCCGCTATTATTAAAAAAAATATCATTTGTTTCCGCCATACCTTGTTTAGATTATTTTATTCATATAGTTCGAGAAAGCCCTAGTTTTAGTTTTATGAAGAAAATCTGAATGTGAAATTTATTGATGTTGGTTATGATATTATGATTATAGTTATGAATGTAAGCAAATAATCTTTATAGTCTCACAGAAATCTAGATCATGAGTGATCCGGTCAGTTGTTATTCATATAAACACTCCTCGCATGTTCTGTATAACGTCTGTCCTAGTCAATACTATATTCTGAAAATCTCAAATGCGTAAGACAAGCCCAAGAAAAGACAATTAATCCATTTATAGAAGGGCCAAACATGAGTTTTATAGTGTAAAATGGATTTAGAAAATGTGTGATGCCCATCCCCCTTAACACAAAAAAGGTTAAATGTGAAATAATTTGTCATGAAGGTAGCAAAATGTAAACAAAATCTATCTTAACTTTCATACAAAAACTAAATAATTAGAACAGTACTAAATGACAAAATGCAAAGGAAGCAAAAGATGACCCAGTTTTATGACAAATGAGTAAGTATTTAGATTCTGTGACAGGAAACAAAATGATAACATTTAATTGGTCCTTAAATTAAGCTGATTATTTACCATCGACAAATAAACAGTACAATTCAAATTCAGCTAAATATGTTTGCTATTGTTTACCAGTATATGGAACTTGGAGTTATTGTGGCAGTGCAAGTTGTCATTAATTAGCATAAATTATATTTTTAATACAGTGCATATAAATCGTGTGTTAATGATATAGTCAGCGTTTCCTTCTCAATATGATGTAGCAAATAATATAATTATTTGAATGTATAATAAATGTACATAATGAAAACATAACAGTAGACGCAAATTCATTACTGCTTTCATAAAATGATGATAAGACTGGTTTAACATTTCGCATTCATGCTATATAATCAAAATATTTATCAATAAACATAATCTTCTAATCTTTTATTGAAAAAAAAATCATTGCAATGTACTGAACGAGTAGCTTTAATAAAAATACACAAGTAAAATAAAGAGATTTTAACGAGAAAACACATTTCTGTAATCTGAACTATAAATCTGTTGCTTTGTTTTCTTTAAAACATATCATTATCATGATCAGCGATTGTTTTCAGTCTGTAATTGGTTTCTATGACGGTTAGATAAAAGCATTATTATATTGCTGTATAATTGTATATATTTTAAACTACTTGCGAAGCGGAAAAAAAACCTAAAAAAATATTGCCAAATTTCTGGCATTCAAAAAGTTATATTTTACCTAAACTCGTTTTCAAAGCACAAGTTTGTATCATGGTTACGATAAAATGTACATGTGTAGCCCAAGGAGGTGTAACTTTTGTCGTTTAGCATATTGTTTATGCCATTAACATCATTATCGTGTAACATGGCGTGTAAAAAAATGACAATTATGATAATGATATATTGATAATGCAAAGTATTAAAGTTATCACTTAAGTTATTTAAGATTTAAATAGATATGTCAAAATGAGAGAACTGTTCTCCATTTTAACATGATGTATCAAAAGAAATAAATCAAAATTACACATTATTATATTCATTCCCTTCCTTTAGAATTACACCGCATCGAATATAATAAAAGATCTTAATACAATAATATATAATTATCGCTTGATATTACTTATTTGCATGGACTTGAAATACTGAATTAGTCATTCGAATAAGTTGTACACCATATTGGATTATATTTGTATATTCCATTCTTAGAAGCACGAGCACCTACCAGAAATTTGGTATCCGTACATTGGCTAGGTTTCCTTCATTGAGATTATGTCATGAAATTACTTAGTGTCATAGAAACTTTAACTAAATGGAAGTTAGTTAATTACTGAGGCATTTTTTATTGTTTTAAGCTCGTACACAGTCATAAAAATACTTATAATATGTTTGAAGATTTTATGAGTAGACAACTTTTTAGTAAAGTTATAAGATAATTTTACATCAAAATATCAAAGGAGAAAAATCAAATTAAACATGATATTGATCCTAAGACTTAATGACCCAGTTCTTACAAATATATTTTAAAACGTTTCGTTGGACTCGCAAAGATAGGGTTAACAACGGTAACCAGAACAATATACATTGGTAAGAATTGAAATGTACTGTTTAATGTACGTACACATTATAACGAATAAAAACATTTAAAATATGATATTATTTACTTAGTCTGTTTGTATGTAATTGGAAATGCAACATTACATTTCACCTTTGGCTAAAACATAAAGATTTCAAATTAAACATGAATGTTGCATCTAAAATTTTCCTAGCTCGTGCTTTTATTTGCACACAACATTATTTTTTACAAGGTAAAACAGAGATATCTACAACAAGGTACATCATGAATCAACTGTATCCTGCTTGAGATTTCTATATAAGATGTTCAAATTCATTGCAAGTATCATTTCTGTAACGGCCTTTAGTAATTCAGTTGAAGACAAACACTGTATGACAGAATGAACAAGTTGATGTTGGCTTTACTGTTGGTGGGTTGCGTCACCATAGTTATTCTTCCAGATTCTGCTTCAGGTAAGTGCATCATTTTTCTGTAATTTTCATTACGATAGCGTATTATGACAAGATCGATCATATACTCACAACATTGACAGCTTGAATTATCTTTTTAACTTGCATTGTTTGAATAACGATAATTATTTAGGGAACAAACTTATTGTTTTTTTCTTTTAAATGAGATAACCTAATAGGCTTCTTTTGACGAGTGGTTAAAGCGCCGGCTTCAAATGAACCACGCTAGGGACTTCGAATGTCATGTAAGGAAGCTATCCTGCTAGCTTAAGGATTCTCGTTGATACTCAGGTGTTTGCTTTGTACCTGAAATAATGCAAGAAAGGTCACCTCAACAAAACTTTGTACAGTAGAACAGTATGAAAGTTTTTTTAATAGTGTTGGTGTGTCTCAAAATCCAACAAATACAACAAATCATTCATTTACTGTCTTAAAATGTTGTTAATCTATTAATACGTAAGGTCATGTATGCAACTATAAACCATTTTAAAGTACAGACAAACGATAGTTGATGCATAAATTGTAGAATATTAAATAAATCATACAAAATTTGATCTCATTAATATAATACATTAACAGTGAGAAAGTTTTTTTTTTTTGAAAATGATAAGTGATACAAATGTGATAGGTTGAAACTAATTTTAAAGTTCAGTTAATTGTTATTTATTCATTTAATATTTGAAATAAACCAACCAAAATCACAATAAGGTCGGTCAATATTTTCCGTATTGGCAAAGACCAGAATAGTTATTTATCTTGACAAATGGGTATAACAAAAAATAAAACAAAAATAAAACAAAAGAGAAGATAAAAAACAACAACAATTAACATCATCATTAAAATATGACACATACTTTTTAATACATATATTATTTTAAGTTTAATAAAGGAATATGTAAAACTATTTAAATTTGAAGGGCAGATGTAAATATTTTATAAAATAAGAAATGTTTTCACGTTGCCTAAACAAAATATTTTACAGCCCAACCAGGCGGACTCGGAAGGCGTTGTTTCTGCCGATTCCGCTGTAGGTATGGAGAACAGTATAATGGCTCATGTGGATATAACCGAAGTCGTTGCTGCACGAGATATTATGGATAGGCTGAGGAAAGAAAAGCTGATGCATGATAAAATGTAAGGCCACTTTCATTTGATATGTCAAAAAAGGAATATTATCATTTTGAATGTATAACTTGTCAATAATAGTTATTTTGATGTTTTTTTCTTGTGCTCTGGTAATTAAATATAATTTTTAATAGATAAGAACGCGATAATGTATCTACAATGTCAACTTTTTGTATTTGTGTATTTGATTAATGCAAAATCTCCGTTGTATCTCATCCGAAAAAGATGTTTTGATATCATTTTTTATATTACAGATAATAAAACAAACTTTTACATATCTACATATTTCTAATTATATTTATTACAGGTATAGGATCTGATGATGCAGTGTTTTTATTTGATAACCATTGACATGTTTTGGCTTCGAAATGATCAAAATAAACTAAACTATTCTTCACATGCTTGTCATTTGTTTTCTGACAAATAGATATTAAATACTTTCTCTTTTTTTAAAACAAATAAACAATGTGTAATGATTGTATCCGGAAATTTGAAAAAAAAACAACAAAAAAACAAAAAACAACAACACAACAACTTCTCAATATTCAGCCCAAAATAAAACAGGTCAAAGGTAGGAAATATTAAAACGCTTGATATTTAATTCAGCATTTAATTTTGTTTAAGATGTGATGATAGATCTTACATTTGGCAGTCCAGATACTGTCAATAGCCTTTATGACTACATGCAAAGAATAATAATCAGTTGACTTTAATTGAAACAAAAAAGTGCGGTGTGATCAAACTTTCATCATGTCTCACTTTATTCATTTATACAAGTCCATTGCAAAAATTGACCATGGTAATCTAAGGATAAACATGGGTAAAAGACAAAGAAGGCCGGGTTGCATTTGTATACCAAATATCATGAGCCTGTGATAGTATGAAAATTGACCATGGGACCACGTGTTAATGCTGTTTCTCAAATACCAAGAGGGTGTGATAAGTAGTTGCTGAGAAAACTGTTGCGAGAATTTCCTACCATTGACCATTAATGTTGAAATTTTAACTAAGCCGATAAACAGGAAGTGGATGAGCAATATACCTGAAATCGAATCCCACGATATGGGACTACATGTTAATGATGTATACCAAATATCAAGAGACTGTGATAAGTAGTTGCTGAGTAACCTGTTACGATTCTTTTCTCAGCCCTCTCAAGCCATTTACCATACTATAACCCGGGTTATCACACAAAATTATACATCTTTCTTAAATTAACAAGAAAAACAAACAAACAATAATCACCACTATCCTCAATATCACCATCACAATGTCATCAACAACCCATTCAAAGCTGCAGCCTTCCAATCATCATCATTCACATCATCCATATGATTATGATTATCATAATACTAATGAGGCTTGTCATAATTATTATCATTCTTATCTATACCATCATCATTATCATCACCATTTTTCCAAACTACATTTCAATCAAGTTAATTATCGTCAACATAATCGTTCACTCCGAATCATCCTACTTCTCATCAAAATCAACAACTTTCCCATCACCCAAATCATCATCACACCATCTGAATTATCATTCTTTAAATCATCTTCCACAATCATCTCAAAAAGCATATTATCATGATCATGATCATCATAATAATAATATAATAATAATATTGATGATGATGATGATAATAATAATAATAATTATAATTATAGTAGTAATTATTATTATCATTATCATCATCATCAACATCATCATCTGCCCTGTTATCATCAATATCATTATCATCACCTCAATAATCTTCATCATTATCATTGTCATCATCGTCATTATCATTGCAATATTCATCACAGCCATCAGTAAATACAGTAACTAACTACAATCAATGTCATTATCATCACTTCCTTAATCAACAATGTTTCTGTTAATAAAATATGTAAACATATAGTGGATGACACGTTAGACATGTTGAGTATAGCAAAATAAGTGATTAGTAGACTCCTTAAAATGTTCACCTTGGACCTCTGGACCTCTACATACTTTCCAAGCCTCAGAATCCATTCCACAAAAACATTTACCTGTTCTTTGTGTTAACTGTTTATACACTGGTAGAAAGTGCTTCCGACGGCACATCGGGTTTCGAACTGGTGACCCCGTAGGCAAGATCTAATGTACTGATTTAAACTCACAAGATGAGAGGTTAGGACTATAAACGGGATGTAGCATCGATTTTCTGCTCCTCTAAGTACGCTTTAACAACTACTGACCGGTGCAAATATGATTTATTATGGAGTAATTTGATTCTGCGCACCCGGACCTTGGGTTTTTTGTAATGTATTAATTAATCAATGCAATTAAAGTAAAATGTTTTAGTGACAAAACCCCTCTCAGGCACTCCGACACGGGCCACTATTCAATTACTGTCAAGAAATAGAGCGTACATATTTTTTTAAATGTTACTGCTACGTCGAACAACAACTAAGCGATCGCTGTTTTCACCTACCCACAATTTATTACTGAATTTATTGTAGGGTAATTTTATGAATGACATACGTTATAAATGAAACAAGTATAATTACTTTATATTAGGTGGATTTAATTCTGCTTCAGCAATAATATTACGAAAAGTAACTAAATTTTGAGTCACACTATACTCGGCATTAAGCTAGAATTTATATTAACAATATTGGCATATATATTTTCTGTTACTATTTAAGCATATGTTTTAATTTCTTTTTTTTTGTTCACAGTTATATTTTAGCAGCATACGCAGCGCGTTAACTGGAGCTCTGGTATTTATAACCCGCATCGCATCCCGGCTCATGCCTGTTGATTGGCTAATTTGTTTTTAGGGTTTAATTATTGTGACGACAGAGGAAGGGAAAGCGATAGAAATGTCACATTTAGATGCTCGTTTATTGGTTACTTTTTTCTAGGATTTCATATTGTGACAACAGGTAACGTGTTTTGTTATTAAATGTGATAAAAAAGAAAGAGCATCAAAACACTTATAAATCTGATTTATACTCGGGAGCTATGCCCCCTCGAACATCAGATCGTGTTTCGATGCTTTTTCTATTGCATATACATATATAAACTGAAAAGTAAACATCCATAAACAAACTGTAACTAAGCTATAATAACACATAAACAGTACAGTGATACTAATTAAAATAAAAATTTCATGTTAAAATTTACTACAAATATTTATAAAAAGTAGCAATGAAAATATTTACATCTAAAACTGTTTCTTTATTTCGTTGTCAATCTCATTTATTTGTTGGAATTAATGTAACATCCATATTGTTATAACATTCAATTTCATTTTCTTTCTAAAGGTTCCTTTATTTGGTATGTAAAATAACATTCATAGGTAGCTTTCAACACAATTGATCTACCAACACAATTGATCTAAAATAAATTCGTATCCAAGGTCCTACTATTTGTAATAATTTTATAATTTAAACTATCATAATTTAATTCTGTTTCAAATGCAGATGTCGTCTTTTGTTTTGATTTCTTCATTCTAAGTAATATTATGATGTTGTTGTTGCTTTTGTTTGTTTGTTTTTCAATGTTTCTATTTGATCATCTGTGATTCAGTATTAAGCAAGTTAGTACATGCTTTCTTCAAATTCAGAATTATGTGTGACCTGTCAGACATGATGGTTTCTGTGTCGTCAATTGTCTATCGTCCAATCAAAGTAACGGTTTCATCTTTGAGCTGTCATGGAGCAGAAATCGGTAGATAGATGTGAATTTCTAGAAATTTAGTGCGCAAATTTATCTCGTTCAGAGTTTTTCTCATTTTGACGGCATTTGCATTCGCTGTATAAACATATATTCGTTTGAATTATGTTCTGTTAGGTGATGTTGCCCCGATAATTTTAGAGTTTTATCCCTGAAATTAACGCGGTTGTGAAAATTGTCATCCTCCCAAGGTCCTCTGTTTGTCTATGATATATATTTTTGCGGGGATGATTTTATTTTCATGCATATATCCACATTTAGAGATTGTAAGAAAAAAAATAGCTTAATAACAAAATCCATCCAAGTGTATGCCGGATCCATATGACTAACGAAGCACTGTTTTAGTTTGTCTACACTCGTAATGAAATAAGCGAGATACTGTATTAGTTATGAAAAAAGTGAAAGACTTTACTTGTGATGAAACTAGCGGGGTATTATACTCGTTATGAAAAAAATGAAAGGCTACATTTGTGATGAAAACAGCGAGAGACTATACTCGTTATAAAAACATTAAGAGAATTTATCACACACCCGTCCCGATTTTGCGACTCCGTAAATATGGTATGGCACGGCCGTGCATATATTTTGACGTGACGTCATTAGCGTTATGCTAACATAGTGTAAAGACGCGCTAAAAATGTTAGCGTTATACAATAGGCGCGTCAATGAAAAATGACTCTTATTTCACTTTAAACGGTCTCTATTTTGGGTATGTGATAAATAGAATATTAAATTCGTGTAAGTTCATTACTGGATTTATTGCACTCGTTGAATAAATTAATATTATGCTCGCCAGAGGCTCGCATAATATAATTTTATTCAACTCGTGCAATAAATTCAGTATTGAACTTACACTTATTCAATATCCTCTATATACTCGTTATAAAATCAGCGGGAGTCTGTTCTCATTATGAAAACAGCGAGAGACTATACTCGTTATGAAAACAGTAAGAGACTATACTCGTTATGAAAACAGCGAGAGAATATACCCGTTATGAAAAAACCGCGAGATACTATACTCGTTATAAAATCAGCGAGAGACTATACTAATTATGAAAACAGCGAGAGACTATACTCTTTATGAAAACAGTGAGAGCCTATACTCGTTATGAAAACAGCGAGAGACTATAATCGTTATAAAAACAGGAACAGACTATACTCGTTATGAAAACAGCGAGATATTATACCCGTTAAGAAAATGTGAGAGACTATTGTCGTTATGAAAACAGAGAGATACCCAACGTTATGAAAACAGCAAGAGACTATTCTAGTTATGAAAACAGTAAGAAACTATACTCGTTATGAAAACATGGAGAGACTTTACTCGTGATGAAAACAGGGAGGATCTGTATACTCGTTTTGAAAGAATGATTATTTATTAAACAATTTATTTGAATTTCTTATCAGTTTCAAATTGTTTACCATTTTAGTGATAATTAAAATAGAGAAAAACAGAATCCCTAAAGAAAGCCCAACACGGCAAAATTGAAAATGTTGCAGGCTCGGTTTGATTGAGCCTGTTCATGGACGGTACTGCCAAGTGAAAACTACCGTCCGAGCCCCCTAGCAACGGCTTAAGCGGAATTCAACATTTAAACACAAAAATGGTGAAATTTTGAATTAAGAAACATCCGCAGATGTGTTCATACGGCGGTTATCATGGAACCTTCAATGTGACACAGTAGTGTCATTCCATGAAAAGTGGTGTATGGTCCCCAAGTAAAAGAATGCGTGTGCCCTAAACGAGAAAACAATGGGCAAAACTAATTAAAATGGAATTTTGAAAGGGATTTGTGGTTATGAAGTTTGCATATCACAGATAAGACGTCAAAAGACATTATATCCCAAGGGTGATTATACAGTATTCAAGTAGAAAAAGGTCAAATAGAAGAAAATAAAAATACCATATAACATGTATACACAACAATTATGTCGTGCTGAACGATCTTCAAAGATCGAAAATAATCATGTCCGTGCTCTGCCGCGTGCCCCGTCCTGGTTTTTTTGTTTGGGGTCCGCCTAGGCTCCTTACCGCTGGTTATTGTCGCTGGGTCGTGTGGGGGTTTCGTTCATTGAACGCCGCATTTCCTTGTTGTTCTTGTTTATCATATTATTTGATTGAGCCTATTCATGAACGATACTGTCAAGTGCAAACTATCGTCAACGCCCCTAGCACCGGCTTTAGCTCAATTCAACATTTAAACATTAAAAGGTAGAATTATGAATTTAGAAACATCCACAAATGTGTTCATACGGCGGTTATCATGGAACCTTCAATGTGACACAGTAGTGTCATTCCATGAAAAGTGGTGTATGGTCCCCAAGTAAAAGAATGCGTGTGCCCTAAACGAGAAAACAACGGGCGGAACTAAACAAAAAGGAATTTTGAAAGGGGATCAGAGGTTATCAGTCACTACATGTATATAACTCTAAGTATATGATATTTACTAGAAGTGCGTAAAATCAAGTTCACTGTCACATACCCTATTCTTTACAACGCAAAATTGATAAAAAGTAAAAAACTGATATTACTTTATTCATACAGTGTTAGAGTAGAGAGTAATAATAATCCCTAAAGAAAGCCCAACACGGCAAAATTGAAAATGTTGCAGGCTCGGTTTGATTGGTACTTTAAACAAATTGAGAGACAAGGTTCCTTTGACCTGTTACAGGAATTTTAAATAGTAAAGAGGTATCCCGTGCCGCAGAGAAACCGAAATTAAGGTGTTTTTTCCACTATTTATTGATAATAGTGAGTACTGTACATGTAAAATGTATATAAAATCAAATCATTAGTTCATTCTGTCCTACGGTACATGTCCAGGCGGTGAGTGGGGCTAAAAAGAAGTTTTAGGCTTCTACTTATAGTCCAATTTGATTGATTAAGTTCTTAGCATTTCATTAAATTTTGTACAAAAAAAATCATGTCTATTTATAGTTCATTTTAATTGTTTTTGTTCTTAGGTTTTTATTTGTACAAATGTTCATGTGAGGACACTTACGAAGTGTGGCTTATCTTGATACTTGCTTTCATACTACGAACCCCCTCATACGAAGGGTTGCGTGGCCGACTCACAGCATACTGACTGAGGAAGTACAAAATAATTTAGCCGAAGTTCGTGGAAATTTTCAAAAGATTTGCCATTTTGTATGAACCCATTACTTCATGAGCATTTTGTGAAAAATGGCTGTTTTCATTGAAAAGTCTCCCGTTACAAGTTCAAATTGCTATAATACTATAAAAACTGCTTCAACACTAATCAAACTTGGCACAAATGTTGATGGACCATTGCCTTTGAAACAACATGCTCAGGCTTAAATTTTCTTTTACCATGGCAACGAGAGGACATCTCAAAATTGCTAAAAATCACTATTTTGCGTTGATTTTTTCCATCAAAATTGATTTCAACGTGCTGCAACTTCTTAATTATTTGAGATAGAGTCAAATGCTTTTCAGCGTTGGTTACACGTTACCTTATGATCAATCTAGGGTCATGTATAGCCTCTCACAAGTCCAAATTTTCTTGGCGATGAGAAGGACTCCGTCCCCTTCAAACCCCCCAAGCACATCCCCCTTCTGGCAACCCCCTGATGTATCTTTTGGTCGGGGGCCGCACCGAAAAAGTGGTCACTTTTTTAACAACATTTCTCAAACAAAAACAAGTGTTGGGGGCCTAAATAAGGCAATTTTCACCATTTGAGACGACAAAAAGGGGGGTGAAAAAGGCGTTTAAAGGCGTGTATATCGCGTAATGGGTTAAATAGCAATAATGAACATTGAAATATGGTTTTATAATACAGTTAATATTATGCTAATCTTTGATAGATAACCGGCAATGCAGGTAACGTATACGAATTTAGATTGACGAAAAGAAATTTCAGTATACAATGTACATGTATATAACTCTCTGTTATAAATCTTAAGTTTTATTATTACAGTGCATTAAAAAAATCTAAAGAATTTACAAGGTAGGTATGGGGGAGACAAAGCTTTGAACTTTTTAATAAGGGAGTGACTGTTGTTTAATCTCTTTTTGTTTTTCTCGATATTGAAACAATGCGAATACCTTCATTATATTATTGTGTTGTTGTTTATCCTGCCCTAGTTCTCACAACTCTTTTAAGTTAGTAAATGATTATTTTCGTTTTAGTCAGTAGAGTTAGAAAATAAAGAACTATAACTGCAAATCGGCTCTTACTCGGCAGTAATAACACTGCGGTATACCGTACCCCGGATATTGCTCGATATAATGAGGACTTTCATCCCATTTCGCGACTTTGAACGAGGAAGGAGGTAAGTTCAGTGACGATATTTAGTCATTTGGAATTGGTTTGATATAAATTTTATAGAAAAACAAAATACTTCGATAATTTCTCTAGTTGCTGAAACCCCAAAAATGTTGAGAAATAGCTTTGAAATGTAATTAGGAGGTATAATTCGTCTCTTTGCTCACGTGATAAATGAGCTCGGATCAGTCAAATTTGATGTTTTTGTGCATATACTTCCTCAAAAGAAAAACTTGAATCGAGTGAAATGTGATAATGATGATAATGTTTATGATGTAAATGTTCAATTAACAATAGAACCCAGATGACAGTGCATTTTGAGAATAAATACACATGTCAGTGTACCGAGTATTGCGTTGGAGTTGCCCGCCGGTGTCACGAGTATTGCTTTTTAGTGTAACGAGTATTGGTTATCAATATAGAGTAAATGAAAGTAGTAAACACAGAGTATTACCGCATTTAATTTTAAATATTTCTTATTGTGTATACTTATTTACACTATATGTGCACAATATGCAGAGTTCGAACGGAGGTACTTTACTGGAAACATCTGCGAATAATCCAGATTTTCATTCCTGATCATGAAAAATCTGATCTCAGTCGAACTCAGCAATTTTCTGTGTTTACAAAGTTCTCGTTGCTATCGAAGGATCAACCTTTCCAGAATTTGTTAATAATTATTGCATATCTTACTTTAAATAGTAAAAAAGCATCCAAAGTCCATTAATGCTGCCTGAAGATTGTCAATATTAGATGGTATTGAGCAAGTGTGCCAATATCTATTATCAACCGACTTCCTACTATGCCAAAAATCCATATAAAGGTAACTTTCGGTCATTTTGTACCTGCACTCTAGCAACGGCAGACCGTCTGCATGTGAAATGTGTTACGCCATTAGCAATGAGTTACCGTATGACTGCCGAGCGAATACAGCTCAAAAAATCGAATAATGGATTTTGATAAGATTATGATAAAGGGCAGCAGATGCAATAAGAAGGTTATGTTCCTTATTACCTTTTACCACATAAAGGCGTGTTTTAGGGCTGTCTTGTGCTGTCCTGTTTTTGTTTGGGGTCCGCCTGGGCTCCTTGCCACTGGTTCGTGTTGCTGGGTCGTAGGGGGGTTGCGTTCATTGAACGCCGCCTTTCCTTTCCTTTTCTTGTTTATCATATTTGAAGGCTTTACACCCCACCCCTTTTGAGGCCTCAAATAGTGTAAAACATGCGCTATTTAGAAATTTTGAGTTTGAGAAAATTAATGTTGTTCAAAAGAGTGATCACTTTTTCGGCGCCACCACCACACCCCAGTAAAAAGGTACATCAAGGAGGTGCCACAGGGGAGGTGTACCCCCTTCTGTTTGGGGGTTTGAAGTGGGACAGTAGCCCCTCTTATCGCCGAGAAGATTTGGGACTTGTGGGGGGGGGGGCTAAAATGGCCTCAGGTCGATTTAAACGTACCGTGTAATCAACGCCGAAAATCTTAGACTTTATCTCAATCAATTGAGAAGTTGCTGCACCTTGAAATCAGTTTTGATGTGGGAAAAACAACGCAAAAAGGAGTTTTTTGGCAATTTTGAGACGTCCCCCCGTTGTCATGGTAACTGGAAATTTCAAATTGAGCATGGTGTTCCACAGGCTATGGTCCAGCCAACATTTGTGCCCAGTTTGATCAGTATTGAAGCATTTTTTATAGTTTCATAGCAGTTTGAAATTGTAAAAGAGGCTTAAATCAATGTTTTTTCTTCTTCTTTTCAGAGATGGGTCTCTCTTGAGACATGCATTTAAAGATTTTTATCGTCAATTTTGATGGTTCATCCCTGCTCCCCCTGCTTCCGACCCTGCACACACTTTATTTCATCCATAGTGTGATTTTCAATCAAATTGGAAATTAAATCTCTGTATTTGCCCGTAGGAAAAGAACAGTAATAACACTGAAAATGCATTGTTGAATCTGAATATTTGAATAGATATCATATAAACAGTACATTATCAGCAGAATGTAATGGAATCGATAAACAGACGTGAAAATTAGACAAAAATATCGATTTTCCATACTTATGTGCTCATTTTGTTTTGCAATACACTGTACACTAAAGTTGGGCTATTTTGCAATACTCTGTACACTTAAAATCAATACTCGGTACACTTTCTTGTATCTTTTTTGGCCTGTATCTTTTTGTACTTTCACACTTTTTGCCTGAAATTTGGACAAAGTATACTTGGATTGTGAATAAAAAAATTGCTCGATTCAATTTTTTTTATATTGATAATATAATAATTTCTAACGATTCTACAGTATCGCGGTCAGTATTTCCTAGTGAGCAGCAGATCGTTTAGAGGTAGTTTAATCAATTTTACAAATACCTGTAATACTTTTACGTCTTTTAGAGCTACAAAAATACCTCTAGATATATAAAACCCGTTGAAATAAATGAAATAGCCATTAGTTTGGAAAATATCGTCGTTGAACTTACCTTCGTTCTCCGTTCAAAGTCGCGAAATGGGATGAAAGTCCTCATAATATCGAGCAATATCCGGGGTACGGTATACCGCAGTGAATAAGTGTAGCCGCTTTTTCATGAAGAAACCAGTGCTGATAGTGAAAATTGTGATTGGCATACTTTAGTTAGCCAGATCAAGTGTTTCTAAAATGGCTGATAACACTGTAGCAATGTGAGGATACATTCAAATTTATTACATAGATAGTGCACGTGGAGCTCAGCTCGCAGAGACAAATGAGAACACAGTAACTTTTTGATATCCTTTTAACTCTTAGAAATATGTCAATTATTAATTGCTGACTGTTTATATTTTCTAGAAAAAATAAGGAAAACATTATTTTGTTTCATATGACAGTAATGAATTGCATTAACAATCCTAGGTATTGTTGGAAACTCTTGTTTTTACATGCGAGATTAAGTAATTGGACCCCATCCTTGTTTGTACGTGACTGCTGGGGAAAATAATGTTATGCTTAATTAAATAGGTGACACTTTCTATATCTTAATCTGATATCGAGTTGTAAGAGCCAATTTGCATTTATATGGGTAAGAGTTCGATAAGACTCCCTACGGAGACTTAATACGAACTCTTACCCATACATACTGTCATGTTTGCAGGGGGACGATATACTAGTCAGGTGAACAGTTGAATGTAAAATTCAAATAACTTAACAATTTCTTTTTCATAAAATTCACTTTAGATTAAAATATAATTTGAAATTTATATTTTTTGTACTGGTAAATAACCGTGTATGTTGTATGTATTTTAATATTGATCGTTTTATCTCGCATTATATGCATTAAGTACACATATTTTAATACTATCAAGTATCATTAACCAACCGGAACATCTCGGCTTTTATTAATAATAACCTTATCCGAAGTTTGACGGAAAGGACCGAGACAATTCAATCGGATCATAAACTTTTATCTGATTTACAACAACCCGGTAGTATTATCTGTGTTAAAAACTTTATCTTGAAAAAACATTTTTCTCTATGTGTTAAACATTACGTGTATTTATATGAACTACTGATAAGGTTAAAATACATAAAACTACCTGATGTATTTAGTTAGACAAAAAATATCCCATATAGAGCTATATTTCAAAATGTGTTTGATTTAGAATTGGACATGAATCAATTTTTGAAATGAAACTGAAAGAGGTAAGTTCTTTAGAAACTTGTTACAATAATATATTTTCTTTTTTATACATTTTGACTCGGATTTACGAAAGGACAATATTCATAGAAACAATTAATTTGTTGCAAGTATCAAGGACTTTTTAAGAGTCTTCATAGAATTTCAATTGGTTGACTACCGATAAGGAGATGTATTTAACGTCAAGTACTTTATCCCTATAAGCGCCCCGCTGTACCGCGGCGACTGAAATCGATAACGTAAATACAATGGTAGGATGCTACGTCATCGCGCACCTGCTGAATGCCTCCAACACAGACAATTTTTGCAGAACATTTTTATCTACATTTTCTAATGTTTCTTATCTTCGCATACAAATATTGGATTGTTCAACTGATTTAAGTTATGAGGTTAATTTACCTAGATTTGAAGGAATTCACCTAAAGGTTTTAACGCCTAAAACATAAATTTTAATTTCTTACAAAGATCAACTCGGGCATCCAAGACAGAAAGATACGCAAAAGATAATTAAGAAATGTTAAAAGAAATAATTTAAATCGTATGCGGCGTCCGGATGATAGATTTCTCATCTCATCGAAAAATGCAATGCTGAAAAAACGGTACTCTGTACTTTGTTAATGTTCCTACTTTACTTTTGTCCGGGCCAATTCTCCTACACTTTGAAAGCTTTTGACTTGAAACTTCATAAGGTGATGGATCTCAATGAGAAAAAGTGCAGTGCACAAGACCTTGTTTCTGTATTTCATGATTTGTTAACCTATACTAAAAAGGAAAATGCCTAACTGACAGCTTTAATTTTGACAAGGCGACACATCTTTCTCTCGGAGTTCTAGTTCATGATAAGAATAATTAGTCTGAAATAATGGAG
This sequence comes from Ruditapes philippinarum, assembly GCF_026571515.1. Lineage (NCBI taxonomy): Eukaryota > Metazoa > Mollusca > Bivalvia > Venerida > Veneridae > Ruditapes > Ruditapes philippinarum. Next base: position 23,159 of record NW_026866303.1, on the reverse strand, counting down.
AAATCGAGTGATCCCAGATTTAGCACACGAGTTGTTGGTATTAACCTCATCAAATGGAATATAAATATCGTAAAGTCATTAACCGTCAGCCCGTCTGTTAGCAGGTTTTAGGGGCCGATCTGGATATTTTGAACCAGTAACTACTTGGCAGAAATGCTAGCCATAATGAAACAATGTGCATATTGCAGGTTTGACCTTTCGCCGGTCAAAGTCAAATTCACGCGTAGTCATTTTCTATCGATATTAAAACTTTGTGTGCGTTCTGTATCATTAAACCGATAGATAGAAATAAAAACTTTTGGGCAGACAAAATACTTATTTTGAGACGGTGTGCAGAACACAAGTTTGAACTCCCTTATATCAAAATTGGCTCCGCCCCGTGGACTAATAGATTTATTTAGACACATAAAGAAGTCTTCCTGTCCGGTCTGATTCTTTTGAACTGATGGAAGGAAATTGAAACTACTTGGCAGAAATGTTAACCATAATGGGACAATTTGCAGAGCGCAGGTTTGACCATTCTCAGATCAAGGTCAATGTCACACTTAGTCTTTTGTATAAGTATCAAAATTTTGTGTCCACTCTGTTTCTTTTAAAATTATATCTATTTTGCAGAAATATTTATATTACTGGAAGATGTGCAGAGTGCAGTTTTGGACTACCTCGAATCAAGGTCAAGGTCACACTCACTCAAAATTCTTATACAAGTATTTATTTACAAAGGGAGATTACAATGTATGAATTTATTCCTCCTTTTAAAATATATATGTTAGATCCCATTATTTCCCAAAATTTAGTACTTTATATGATGTTTTTTTTTATCAATCTTTATTTTTTTTTCTGTTTAGGTAATAATTTAATAACAATTTGTGTATATTGTAGGTTTATATGATTTAATTATTTTGAGATAAGACAAGCTTATTTATTGAACTTTATGTTTCTTAAAATTTGTAAATTCACTATATGAAAATATGTTGAAAATTATTCATATAAAATATCAACGAAAGCTGCATGTGTGTGCAGGACCCTCATTTTACATAGACAAGAAGAAGGTAATTTATGACAAATTTTGACATGAATGATGACTGTAGACCATACCTGCAGTTGTTAGGTACAATCCTTCTGTTTTACCATATTGTGGACAGTTTGTCTCTAATTGAAAGGCTCATTTGGGTTAAAGGGCTGATGTAAAGTGGCCTATTTTACCCATGTGTCAGGTCAAGGTCAAGGTCACAATTGAAGGTCAAATATCAAACAATCAAATATTATACATAATGTCGTGTCCTCTCTGTAAGGCCTACACTAATTGAAAGATTTTCTTCAATCTTGGCTCAAATGTTCACCTCAATAAGGTAATGTGCAGAACCCATGTTGCTTTTTTGCCGGCTTAAGGTCAAGGTCACACTTGAAGGTCAAAAATATTCTTAAATTTTAACATGCATTTGAAAATTTCTGAAACTAGAAAAGGTATTTGCTTAAAACTTAAAATATATATGACGTGTCACAATTAAGATATGCAGATCAAGTATTAGACAATATGTCCTGTTCGCTCTATAAATCCTATAATAATCAAAGAATTTTCTTCAAATTGCTTAAAACTTAGAAGATATATATGAGGTGTCACAAGTAAGATATGCAGGTCAAGTTTCATAACTCTGTATTGAATTTTGACAAAGTTATGTCCCTTTTTAGGTCTTAAAATTTACATACAATCAATACTAGACAATATGTCATGTCCGCTCTATAAATAATATACTAATGGAAGGATTTTCTTCAAACTTGACTCAAATGTTCAGAACCTATCATACCCTTGTACCAGCTTAAGGTCAAGGCCACACTTGAAGGTCAAAAACTGACTTAGAAAATGTTCTGAAATTTTAACATACACTTGAATATTTCTAAAACTAGAACAGATAATCATTTGAAACTTCAAATATATATGAAGTGTCGCAAGTAAGATATGCATGTCAAGTTTCATAACTAAAAAAAGTGTGGGGGGATAAACTTTGTATTGTATTTTGACAAAGTTAAGTCCATTTAAATGTCTTTAAATTTATTTACTATAACATTTCTTTAACCAGAACAGATATTTACTTGAAACCAAAAATTCATATGAATGGTTACAAGCAAGCTCACATGAAGAAAATTCTATAAATCCATTGAATTATGAAACAAGTTATGCCCCTTTGGACCATACGCCGCTTTTCATGGAATGGCACTAACGTGTCACATTGAAGGTTCCATGATAACCGCCGTATGAACACATCTGCAGATGTTTCTAAATTCCAAATTTTACTATTTCACGTTTAAATATTGAATTCTGCTTAAGCCGGTGCTAGGGGGCGTGGACGGTAGCTTGCACTTTCCAGTACCGCCCATGAACAGGCTCAATCAAACCGAGCCTGCAACATTTTCAATTTTGCCGTGTTGGGCTTTCTTTAGGGATTTTGTATTTATCTATTTTATGATCACATCCGTGTTATTTGTGTCGCGTGGCGGCTGTAAAAAGTCTCCCCGTACATTTAATCAATGATGTTATATTTCCGATCCTTGAAGTTCGTTCAGCACGACATTATTGTTGTGCTTATGGTACTTTTAGTTTCAACTTTTCGGCATTTTCTAGTTGGGTGGTTCCAATATTCCTACTTGAATAATGTTGAATCACCCTCAGGATATGTTGCCTGCTTTTTAAATTTGTCTTTTGACGTCTTATCTGTGATACGCAGGCTTCATAACCTCTGATCCCCTTTCAAAATACCATTTTATTTAGTTCCGCCCATTGTTTTCTCGTTTAGGGCACACGCTTTTTATTACTTGGGGACCATACGCCGCTTTTCATGGAATGGCACTAACGTGTCACATTGATGGTTCCATGATAACCGCCGTATGAACACATCTGCGGATGTTTCTAAATTCAGTATGCAAAGTTTTCCCACTCTTAATTACATTTTGACATAATTATGCTATTTTCTTAACTTTGCTGCTTTTGTTTGTTTAAGTACATTGGGAAAATGAAAGGTTATTTGTAACTGTTTCGAACATGATTTGACAATATATATTTATACTATTACCTGTACAATTTGTCTTTTTTTCACCACAGATAATTTCTGTTTATGTAAATGTATTTGTGCTACTTAAGTAACTTTTTCCCTTAACCAGCTCTCCAAGTTGTCTTCTGTCAAGGACATTCGTGGGGGTATGAATCGCATTCAGCGATAGTTCTAGTTATGCATTGTGCATGTAAACAAAATATATGTAAAGAAGGAATACCAATATAATAACTTGCAGTAAGTTTAGCCCATGAATACCACTGCATTTTTAAATTGCTGAATTTTAAAATGTTAATTCAAGAGAGATAATAAGGACACATGTTCATATGCCCACACTATTACATTTATATTAAAGCTTAGATTTTTTGAATGAAGCATGCCTTGTTTACATCTACAATTGATATGAGTCATGCTCAAGAGGTCAATATTGGCCCTGCACAAGGGGTCAAAATGTTTAGTTTTCACTGATTTTGATTTTTCTGGAAAAATGATTGTAATATATTAGACAATTTCTTATCATTATTTTGATTTGACGAGGTTTATTAGCATTAAAACATAGATTCTTTAAAGCTTAACTCAATCTGAAAAAAGAGAAAAATCCGAAGAAATTATATTATTATATTAGATATTATTATATTTTTACATTGTCACTCCTAGTTTCTAGTTTCTATTGAAACGCCGAATATTTTGTTTTCAGGTTTTCAAAGTCTCATCTTTCGCATAGGGTGGTATAAACTGAAATTGTAAAGATAATTCAAACCATACCCCCTTATAAACACTCATTTCTCGGAAGCGAGACTGACATAACAATAGCATAATTCTCTCTGACATGACTTCCCGTTGATATACGCAAGCAATTGTTTTATTTTAATTTACTCATATGTGCTTACACCATTTTCATATATGCAATTGATTTCTTGATTGTTAACGCATATTTGAATAAGTAACATCATAAGCATACCTATAGAATCAATTAGCAGCTACGAATAATTATGTTTATCAATTTACGGCAAAATTATTGATTTCATTTTTGTTATTTTATTTTTTCGAAACTCTTTTCTTTTTATACGCCCGTGCGTATTGGCGTATCGGGAGGTCCGTAGTCTTACGACCCAAACAAATAAAAATCATATAAACTGATTTTCCAATGAAAAGCGACGTTACAAACGTGCAGTATTATAAACCATTTGATACATCATTCTTTTTAATGGATTGAATTGACAAAAGTAACGTGGTTTTTTCTTTATATTTTTTCTTCAGATGACCTTATTATCTTAACATAAGAAATGTTAACATGCATATATATTCTTTTCTGTCGTTTTAAATATAAAATTCCACCTTTTTAACTTTTTGAACGTTATCTGATCACCACATTATGTACATTTACTAGGCCTGTCATTCAAATTTAGGTACATACAGAATAATCATTGGTGCATTGAAATAAAGTTTTTATTGTGAAATACGATAACTTTACTGACGTCATTATTGACTTATTTTATACTTGATCTAACATGTAGCCTATATATAGTAAAACATACTTGTTAAGAGTACCTTGATCATGGATTTGTTCAAGGTTAGCTAACACAGTACTGATTAATACAAAATTATAATAGTTGCCATCTCCATTACAGCATAGAAATGTTTGTTTAACTTTTATTGGTTTAAACATACTTATTTCCGAAGGTATATATAATGTACATACAAATATATAACAAACAAAATATTTTTACACAATGGAAAAGAATGAGAATGAAAGACAATTCTTATAGAATTCTTCTCCTTTGGCGAACTATATGGTTTGTCTTAAATAAGTTTATAGTTAGTATATACTAGACAAGGGAATAAGAATTAATTATACACACATATAAATATATATTTATATATAAACTAATTATAGAATAGATTAACTACAAGTAGATGTCTAAAATGTAAGAATATATATAAAAAGAAACCAAAATTATGGGAAAGAGAAGAATGACGGTGAGAGAGGATTATAGTCTCAATAAGAATGGATCTAAGTAAATCTTTTCGTTTTTTTCTATATAATTTTGTACATTTGTAAATATTATAACGTTGTCCTGGTATGTAAGAGATGACTTTTATTGACTTTGGAACATGAGTATTATGTGGTGCAATTATATTGATCATTCAGGGCTTTCTAAATTATGATATATAACTATAGCTATATAATATTTGATGTTTATTTTATAGTTTTGTCTTCCTATTTCATTGTTCGGACATGCCGTCTAAATAGTAAATAGATAAAGAAGCGAGATTTAACCATTAGAATATAAATCTTTTGCACCAATACGAGGCATTTAACTTGCCATAGATTCTAAATTGTTACGATGTCACTTAATCATAAATTACTAACTTAATGTAATTCAATTGAACCCGCTGGAAAGCATCTAGGCTATGAAGTTGTTTACAATACTATGGCTGAGTTTGGGCAGCTAATTTAATTAATCAGTTACATGAACCAATATATATATAAATAACAAAGGTTAGTGTGCATTTTACTTAGCATAAAGAAAAAGAACAAAAAAGAAAATCTTGCAGGCTCGATTTGATTAAGTCTGTTCATGGTTCATATGCGGTAGAGGTAAAATATAAGAGATATGTGAAGTTGGCACCCTACCGGCCCAGAGGCCTAGGGGCGTAAAGTTGGCAGACTAGCGACCCAAATATAAGAAATTGTTTTGAATACCTATGTTGTGGTTATAGTCGTTAAAAGAATAACACCTTTATCTATTAGTAGAACAACCTTTCTTGAAATGTAAAGATATATTTAAGCATTTTACATTTTTTTTTTTTTCAGGTTAAGCCTAGAACTTCAAGACACGACAATACTTATAATTCTTAAGTGCAAAAGAAAGCAAATAATGGCTTCATATAGCCCTAAACTGTTAGAAAAGAAATACAATAACTGGGTTAAAGCTCAGTTAGCAGTGTTGTTTACTAAAGAAGGGCTTGAACCTTTTGTTTGTAATGAAATTCAACAATTTCAACAGGAATGCTTAGATGATATTTGCTACAACAATGGAGTTTTTAGTGGAACTATATGCTTAGGTTGCAGCACGGAAAATGTTGTTATGTGTCCTACAAAAGGTATATGTATTGTCGGGAGTGGACAATGCAGTTTTCACAAAAATTCAAATTACATCCAAGCCGGCTGTCCAAATAAGATATGCCATTATTTCAAGTCAGGAATACAGAAAGCTCATAGGTACCATTGCCCATCATACAAAAACACTGATGCTACCATGTGGTGCAGTAATTCATGGGAAGTGGCGAAATGCTTCATGCCCCCAGATGGGTATAAAGATAAAGCATCTGCAACTGAAACAGACTTCAACGGTATAATCAGCGTTATCCTAAATTACAAAGACTTCCAGGGGAAAGTACATGAAAACCTCAATAATAAGATCAATATATTTGAACAGGTAAACAATATTTAGAAATCATTTATGAAGACTTACCTTATGTTCTTAGTTAGCAAAATCAACATTATATATTTCAATGATCAAAGGTAAAATATAACAGCATAGTATCAAATATATGTTACACGTTCTATTGTTTTTAATCATGCTTTCTGAAAAAAAGCAAGCAGTTACATTTGGTAACGTTCAGAAAGAGGGCTGGTAGACGTGCGTGAAGAATTTATTCTGCTCGCATCGTCTACATTTTAATGAATAATTAATAATTTAGGAATTCCAAACCTACTTTAACAAAAGTATCTCCATCAAGTGACAAGAGGCATATTGATAGGAGTTTATGATAAGAAAATCTTTTGGGGGAAATAGTTGACATTTAACAATATATGTATGAATATGATACACTTAGATTGTTGTCATGCTTTCTGAAAATAAAGCACATTGTAACATTGGGGATTGACGGTAAAATAAGAAGGATTTGTAGGCGAGTATAAAGAATTTATTCTGCCCACAACGTCTGTATTTTTAGTAATTTTTACTTTCTTAGAAATTTCAAACTTCATTTAACAGAAGCATTACCACCAAGTGTCAAGATACATATTGAGATGTTTTCGTGATAAGAAAATATATAGGGCGGAATAATGACTTTTTAACCCCAAATTTATGTGGTGAATATAGAGAATTGATCTTCAGTAGGCATCAACTCCTTATCTGGTTATGGGGATTAAACCAAAATCATCTGATTCTTTATGCATAACAATTATTTTTGGGTAAATCATGGCCCATTGCATTTTGTTTGTTAGAGAATTCCTTTTAAGCAAGCACTGCGGCATTCCTTAGTAATTTTTCAAGAAGTGTCCATTTTTGAAAAAAAAATTTATATCGATTTTAATATCATAATTGTATTAGAGAAGGATACCGGTGCGCAAGACTACAAAATGGTTAATACTCCTGGGAAAATATGACAGTTACCCTTCGCAGATGGCAGTGGTAGATGCAACCAGCAGACCACTCCCCTAGCACACCACTCCTCTATCAAACCACTCCCCTAGCAGACCACACCTCTGGCAGACCACACCTTTAGCTTTGACGTTTAAGCTAAACACAGCTCTTATCGTTTTTGTAATTCATTATATATACAAGTCCTAGTAATTATTATTTTACTACATGTATAATGTAACAGTTTTTCTGTACACAGTATATTTATACTCCACCTATAGGTTTTAGGGAAAAGTAAATAAGAATTCTTATTACATTTTGACCAGGCAAGAGATATTGGAAAACAAGTGCGACATTCTTCAACACTTGAAGTAGAGGATACAGATCTTCAGAAATATTTCAAACTATTACAAAAACTACTTTCTGATCAAGTATATTTAGCTACAGACAATCATGCGCAGAATGCTAAAAAGAAACTGACGGAGGTAAACATCTAAAAACTACTACTACTACTTCTACTACTACTACTTCTTATACTTATCACCGCTACCACTACTACCTCTACCACCACCTACTACAACCACTACAACCACCACTACCACTACTACCACCACCACTACCACTACAACCACCATCACTACAACCACCACCACTTCCACTACCAACATCACTACCACCACCACTAGTCCTACCGCCACTACTACTACTACCGCCACTACTTCTTCCACTTCTTCTACCACTACCATCACCATCACCACCTCTACTACTACTGCTACTTCTACTGCTGCTACTGCTTATACTGCTGCTACCGCTGCTACTGCTTCATACTACTGCTATATACTACTTCTTACTACTGCTATTTCCTACTTACACTACTGCTGCTGCTACTACTTGTACTGCTACTGCTTCTGCTACTACTACTGCTACAACTACTACTACTACCTTTATCAATACTACTTCTACTACTACTAGTTTTACTGTTTCTGCTACAATACTACAACTGCTACTTCTGCTCCTGCACTGCTGCTTCTACTGCTACTACTACTACTTACTACTATTGCTACTGCTACTGTTAATATTGCAAATACTACTGCTACTAATGTTACTACTGCTACTACTACTTACGATCCTGCTATAACTGCTACTGCTACTAGTACTACTGCTACTGCTGCTGCTGCTCCTACTACTGCTACTAAGGCTCCCACGATTACACGTTCAAACGGATTCGTTTCGATTTTCATTCATAAACGTTTACGATATTGTTTACCGTTTAATCGAAAAGACCATATTGTCTTACAAAATTTCTTAATCATTGCCTGTAATCATGGATTTTATCAATTCTAGTGGTTTATTCCAAAGTAAACAAACGGAAAATGGGTGTTTAAAACCCTCCACACAGCATTACCGTGCAAAATTGCTCGTGACATAATACAATTTTGGTAAAACATGGGGATACAATGCAAAAAATGTGTGCTGACTCAATCGTGATGAGCCTTGCACATTCTTTATTTGTACATGTATTAAAAATAGAAAGAAAGACATCATTTGGCGACTCAAATACATGGTGTGTATAGTACATAGAGGTACCACCGTTTAAACGGTATCGTTTCGGTTCCTAGCAGTCGTGTAAACGTTTACAAAAAATTGTAAACGTGGGAGCCTTAACTGCTACTACTACTGCTACTACTACTACTAGTACTACTACTCCTTCTTCTTCTTATTCTTCAACTTCTTCTTCTTACTTATACAGCTGATTCTTCTTACTGTTACTTACTACTGCTACTTACTACTGCTGCTAACTACTATTACTACTACTACACTTTTCTACTACTACAATTACCACTTGTACTTACTACTGCTACTTACAATTACTACTTACTGATACTTATATTACAATTACTACTGCTACCTACTACTGCTTCTTACAACTACTACTTACCGATAGTATTATTACAATTACTACTGCTACTTACAACTGCTACTTACTAATACTACTACCACAATTACTACTGCTTCTTACTAATACTACTAAAAATTTATTGAAACACCTACTGCTACTAACACTTCAACGACCACTACCACTTCCACTACCACTACCACCACCACCACTACTACTACCACAAATACCACCACTACCTTTACCACTACTACTACCACCACTACCACTACTACTACCACTACTAACCCTACCACTACTACCACTACTTCCACCACTACCACCACTACCCACTACTACCACTACAACTGCAACTGCCAAGGCCACTGCCTATACCACTACCACTACCACCACCACCAACACTACTACTTATTTTATTGATAATAATAATAATAATACTAATAATAATAATACTTATAATAATATTAATACTATACTATACTTATAATTATAACAATAACTTTATTAACAGAAAATTAATACATTAAAGACAGTTACAGATTTGTCAAACAATTTATTTTATTAACTATAAAAAACAACACAAATACTTTTTAAGTGCATTATTTCAATCTGCAATTAACAAAGTCAAAACAAGTAAAGTCAAAACTATGACAGACACTAACAAACATTTTGTACTAGAAAAGAAAAATTAATGAAAATAAATGTAAGAATATAACGATCTATCTTGTACGTATGATACACATGATCCGTGCTAAACTTGATTGAATGATTGTTAATACGCATGATCCTAGCTAAACTTGATTGAATGATTGTTAATAAACATAATCCGTGCGAAACTTGATTGAATGAATGTTAATACACATGATCCATGCTAAAAAAACTGAAACTGAAACTGTTCTATTTAATTAAACGCCTATTTCTATATACATATTCAATGGCGTTGTACAAAAGGATAATAAAAGTATGTACATATAGATAAAAAAACAACACATATGCATGGCAAATGAACTACAAAAAAATATGTTAAAGATATCAGCCGTGTAAAATATAAAGTATTAAAAACTTTAAAAAAAGAAAGAATAGTTATAAAAAATAACAATAAAAAATAATTTAAAAGAAAATAAAAATTAATGGTTATTTCAGTAAAATTTCAAACACATTTCCACATCTCTATCAGTTTACAGCCCAATCACAATCTTAAAACAATGCGTAAAAATCTCTAAAATAGTAGGTTTTGACATTTTTCTTGAACATGTCCAAAGTCGAAGACTGTCTTCTATACAGAGGCAATTTATTCCAGAGAGTTGGACCAACGGTACTAAAACTTCTGTCGTTAAATGTTTTCCTTTTGTTAAATGGGACAGCAAAACAATTATCCATATTATCAACAGATCTGAGATTTGGTCTTTTTATGACAGGCTTGTGTAACAGTTCTGTTAGATAAACCGGAGCATTGCCCATAAAACAGTTTTACATTGTACATAGTATTTTAAAATTGATCCTAGCTTTAATTGGTAACCAATGCAGTTCCAACAAAGAGTCTTTGGTACTATCATATTTTCCGCGTTGCAAAACAAGTTTAGCGCACATATTCTGGATACGCTGTAATTTCTGTAACTCACTTTCTGAAATGCCAAACAATATAGCGTTGCAATAATCCAAATGTGAGATTACAAGCGACAATACTAGGATTTTTGTGGCGTCCTGAGTCAGATATTTGCGAATGCTCTTTATTCTCAAATAATTTAACATAGCAGTTCTACACTTGGTCTTAACATGTGTTGAGAATCTTAGGCCCTCGTCTAAGTAGGCACCTAAATATCTTATGACACTGACATTTTGAATTTTATCACCGGCGATATCAATTTCTTTAATTGAACATTTACCAAGTTGGGCTTTACTACCAAACATAATGAATTCTGTCTTAGTGGTGTTCATTTTGAGTTTATTGGCATTCATCCAGTCATTGATGATTACAGCACTGTCTTCAAGTTGCTTTATAGCGTTAAGTTCATTGGTCACTGAAGTTGGTCGAAAGCGTTGACTAGCAATGTGGTCATCAGCAAAGCCGTACACAGATATGGATGGTGGTATCACATCAAATAGGGTTCCCGCATATGTGAGATAGAGCCACGGACCAAGACAGCTCCCCTGAGGTACACTGCATTCCAGCAATCGTGGAGTCGATTCAGTAGAATTAACACTGACGCGACAACTACGAGGTCGCAGGTACGAGTCCACCCAAGCTAACACGGTACCATTGACACCGTACTGACTGTGTAACACGTCGAGTAGAATGTTGTGGTCAACGGTGTCGAAAGCTGCACTTAGATCTATTGCAATTAGAGCTGTGACCTCTTGCTTCTCCATACCGTCTAGAAGATCATTGACAAGTCTGAGTAAAGCAGTCTCACATGAATGATGACGCCTGTATGCTGATTGATTTTTGGGTAACAAATTATGGGTATCGACATGGTTATTTAGTCTGAAGAGCGCAGCCTTTTCTATCAATTTTGAAAGAAACGATAAGTTACTGACAGGCCTGTAGTTTGACAATTGTAATTCTAAACCAGACTTCTTAAGAAGGGGTCTAACGATCGCCTGTTTCCAGTGTGGAAATACGCCTTTAGACAGAGATAGATTGACCAGTTTGGTAATGGTTGGCAGAAGCTCATCTAGATGTGACTTTAATATATGTGTGGGTATTAAGTCCAGCTCACACGATTTGGTATTTAGTTCACAAATAAGGCTCTTCACCTGTGTTTCTGTAAGATCCTCGAAATTTTCTAAAGGTTGAATTTGTTTGACATTTGGAATGAAGCTTGGAAAATCCTGAAGTGATTTACGGATTTTAGCTATTTTGTCCATAAAAAAGTCTGCAAACTTCTCAGCTAGCTCACCGTCATTTGTAGACTGTGGCATAGGATTTTCAGCTTTAGTACCAGTTAATTCCGACATTAAACCATGGAGTTTTTTTTGAATCACCTTCAAAACTTGCTAAACTTGATTGAATGATTGTTTATAAACAAGATCCGTAATAAACTTGACTGAATGATTGTTGATACACATGATCCGTCCTAAACTTGATTGAATGATTGTAAATACGCATGATGCTAGCTAAACTGGATTGAATGACTGTTAATATACATGATCCTAGCTTAATTTGATCGAATGATTGTTAATATACATGATCCTAGCTAAACTTGATTGGATAAATGTTAAATCGCATTTTCCAAGCTGAACTTGATTGAATGATTGTTAATAAACATGATTCGTGCTTAACTTGTTTGAATAATTGTTAATACACATGATCCGTGATAAACGTGATTGAATGATTGTTAATACACATGATCCGTGCTTAACTTGTTTGAATGATTGTTAATACACATGATCCGTGCTAAACGTGATTTAATGATTGTTAATACACATGATCCGTGCTTAACCTGATTGAATGATTGTTAATCCGCATGATCCGTGCTAAACTGAATTGAATGATAATTAATAAACATGATCCGTTTCTAAACTTGATTGAATGATTTTTAATACCTATGATCCTAGCTTAACTTGATCGAATGATTGTTAATATACATGATCCTAGCTAAACTTGATTGAATGATAATTAATACACATGGTCCGTGCTAAATGTGATTGAATGGTTGTTAATACACATGATCCGTGCTAAACTCAATTGAAAGATGATTAATACACATGATCCGTGCTAAACGTGATTGAATGATTGTAAATACACATGATCCGTGCTAAACTTGAATTATGGATTGATAGTTAATACACATGATCCGTGCTAAACTTGATTGAATGATTGTTAATACACATGATCCGTGCTAAACTTGAATTATGGATTGATAGTTAATACACATGATCCGTGCTAAACTTGATTACATTGATAGTAAATACACATGATCCGTGCTAAACTTGAATTATGGATTGATAGTTAATACACATGATTCGTGATAAACTTGATTGAATGATTGTTAATAAACATGATCTGTGCTAAACTTTATTGAATGATTGTTAATACACATGATCCGTGCTAAACGTGATTGAATGATTGGTAATACACATGATCCGTGCTAAACTTGATTGAATGATTCTTTATACGCATGATCTGCGCTAAACTTGATTGAATGATTGTTTATACATATAATCTGTGCTAAACTTGATTGAATGATTGTAAATCCGCATGATCCTAGCTTAACTTGATTGAATGATTTTTAATACACATGATCCTAGCTCAACCTTATTGAATGATTGTTAATACACACGATCCGTGCTTAACCTGATTGAATGATTGTTAATCCGCATGATCCGTGCTAAACTGAATTGAATGATAATTAATAAACATGATCCGTTTCTAAACTTGATTGAATGATTTTTAATACCTATGATCCTAGCTTAACTTGATCGAATGATTGTTAATATACATGATCCTAGCTAAACTTGATTGAATGATAATTAATACACATGGTCCGTGCTAAATGTGATTGAATGGTTGTTAATACACATGATCCATGCTTAACTTGATCGAATGATTGTTAATACACATGATCCTAGTTAAACTTGATTTAATGATTGTTAATACACATGATCCGTGCTAAACTCAATTGAATGATAATTAATACACATGATCCGTGCTTAACTTGACTGAATGATTGTTTATACACATGATCCTAGCTTAACTTGATTGAATGATAATAAATACACATGGTCCGTGCTTAACCTAATTGAATGATTGTTAATCCGCATGATCCGTGCTAAACTTGATTGAATGACTGTTAATACACATGATCCTAGCTTAACTTGATGATTGTTAATAAACATGATCCTAGCTAAACTTGATTGAATGATAATTAATACACATGGTCCGTGCTAAATGTGATTGAATGGTTGTTAATACACATGATCCATGCTTAACTTGATCGAATGATTGTTAATACACATGATCCGTGCTAAACTTGATTGAATGATTGTTAATACACATGATCCGTGCTAAACTCAATTGAATGATAATTAATACACATGATCCGTGCTTTACTTGACTGAATGATTGTTAATACACATGATACTAGGTTAACTTGGTTGGATGATTGTTAATACACATCATCCGTTTCTAAACTTGATTGAATGATAATTAATACACATGGTCCGTGCTAAATGTGATTGAATGATTGTCAATACACAAGATCCATGCTTAACTTAATTGAATGATTGTTAATACACATGATCCTAGCTAAACTTGACTGAATGATTGTTAATACACATGATCCGTGCTAAATTCAATTGAATGATAATTAATACACATGATCCGTGCTTATCTTGACTGAATGATTGTTAATACACATAATCCGTGGCAAACTTGATTGAATAATTGTTAATACACATTACCCTAGCTAAACTTGATTGAATGATTGTTAATACGCTGAACATTTCATCGTATAACTAGTCTATTTCGAATGACTGTAAATTAATGTAATCTTAGGAAATCTAATTGTCTGAATATTCAAATAAATACAAACCGTACAAAATTATTTGAGGCTTAAGATTTATACAAATTTTCGAAACGTTTGTATAATAAGGTCCCAGGAAAGTTTTAAAAGACACGTGTAAAACGTAAATGATAACATAAATACGCCGTGTTATTATTACGCGACAACGGAAAATAAATAATATGCTGTTTTTTACCGCTTTGCAATGACTCGGAAGGAAATATGCAGATTTTACCTATCTTGTATTTTCTTATTTTATTTACCATTTTTTTTTTTTATATTGTATATTTGTATTGTATTTATAATTGCAGTTAGAAAATGACACAATAATCATTGGTAAAGATAATATAAGAAAAATACTAGACGATGTGGCAAAGGCAATTCAAGACAAGATGAAGGCTGGGTTAGACGAGCAATATGACAGAATTAACCTAGATATTATAAAAAGAAAACAAGAAGATCTTCTATCTCTTCAGTCAGAAATCGCCGAGGGAGTGACACAATTAAAAGATGAAGCTAATGCGTCTGTTAAAATGCTGCATGAAGAACGGGACAAAGACGTTGGGAAACTTCATGAACAAGGAAAAAAAGAACGAGCAGACCTGGCTGGATTAGGAGAGACGTTAAAAAAATCACTGAAGACAGCAATAAAAGACGAGAAAGAAAAAGAATATATTGATTCTAAACAAAGTAAGTGATATAAATCACATAACTTCATTTGTTATATATATATATATATATATATATATATATATATATATATATATATATATATATATATATATATATATATATATATATATATATATATATATATATATAAATATAAATATATATATATGTGTGTGTGTGTGTGTGTGTGTGTGTGTGTGTGTGTGTGTGTGTGTGTGTGTGTATGTATGTATGTATGTATGTATGTATATATATATATAAAAAAATCTTGTTTTAAAAAAACCCAATAAGCTAGACCTGAGATGTTTAGCATGAAACATCTTCTAATGGGTGTCAACCAAGTTTTTTCAAATAAAAGCCCTGGGGTTTAAACTGGCCCCGCTCCAGGGGCCTATATACAGGTGAGCGACTTTGGGCCATCATGGCCCTCTTGTTACATCTTCTTTCATATTAAACCAATAAAACCTCTGTGCCAATTTCTCTTTCGTTTTCTTAACTCCCATATGACCAGATAATAGGGAGTCATGCATCTGATAAAGCACGTCTTTTTTCATACACGTAGGAATGATAACTTGTTTAAATTCCCCTGTTCCGTCCTTTTTCTTAAAGCTTTTCACAAGAACGCCATTGTGTATTAACAAAGAATCCCAATAAATCCAGTAATGTCTTGATATCGCACTTTTACCAACCATTTCTTTGCTTGATGGCTTTAAATTTTCTTCTTTAGCCTTTAAGATTAGGCTTATATCAACGTCTTGCAATTGTGCTGCTCGCATATGGTCATCATTTCTGGTAATGGTTTTATCAACGACAACATCGCTGCTTGTTGATGGCATCTCCTCATCAGAGACATTGACCATTTTTACTGGACAACATTCTGGATTAAGAGAATCAGTTCCGTTTGCCTTGTTGTTACACTCGAGACTTGCGGTTTGTACACTTTCTTTCTGCTCAGGCCCATTTTCAGTTTCCCACCTCAGTTCCATAGACTCGGCTATTTAGAGATTCGCACATATCAACAAGAGGATCAATTAGATATTATATGTCCTAGGAAAGCAACTTCCTGTTGTAGCATTTCACACTTTTCTGGCTTGAGTTTAAGCCCTGCAACTTTTTTCCTTTCAAAAACTTGTTCTACTCTGTAAATGTGTTCTTCAAATACAATAATGTCGTCTATGTGTATCAAACAAATTTCCCATTGCAGACCCTGTAACGCCAATTCTATGGTTCGTTGAAATGTGCTTGCTGAATTATTTAACCCGAAGGGCATACGAGTCATCTCATAATGCCCATATTTACATGCGAATGCGCTCTTCGGTATATCTTCTTCTTTCAGCGGTATTTGGAAATACCCACTTGTTAAATCAAACGTCGAGAACAAACAAGCACCGGACACGGAGTCAAGACAATCTTGTATTCGAGGCATTGGAAAGCCATCCGGTTTAACCAACTCATTAAGACGTCTGTAGTCTACACATGGTCTAACTGCACCTGACTTCTTTTTGACAAGTACAATAGGCGAGGCCCAGGGGGAAGTACTCTTACGTATCACACCTTTTGCTAACATATCTTCTATAGCTTTCTTTTCTTCTGCAGCATATGCAAGAGGTACTCTTCTTGGAGGTTGTTTTATTGGCAGTGCGTTACCGGTGTTAATAGAATGTTCAGTGAGATTTGTTAAGCCAATATCCCATTCGTCTTTTGAAAATGTATCTGCATATTTATTTAAAAGTTTTGCAAGCAGTGCTATCTCAGTGTCAGACCTACCTTTACTAGCTCTTTCGAATAATTCTTTAACATGTTTTGGTACAGCAATGTTTGCTCCGATGTTTGTTTCAAAAGTCTGTGAGACATCTTCTTTATGCTCACTCAATTGTATCTTTCTAATACAACAGTTGTTTTCATCATCGACAACTCCTTCACTTGTAGCTAATACATTAGCAATATGAACAATCTTTTCGGCTGCTCCTATAACTGCATCTTGTTTTATTGTGAACTCTGATGAGGAGGGATTCAGGAGTCTCACCTTCTGTGTAGCTGAAGAATTTAGGTTTATGTTGCTGCCATTTGTAGAGAATAAGTAACTCTAAAGCATTCAGTAGGCTCTATAATATAATTTGCGTTTTTGTCATCGTCGTCGCTTTCATCTCTTTTGACAAATACATCTATAACGGCTTCTGACATGGCTGGTATTGTAAAATCATCTGCAGCTGTAACCTTCCTTATGCTTTCTGGTAGACCTATTTGAGAGCAGCGTATCTTATGTTTATCGAAAACTATGAGTCCTTTGCTTAACAATAGATCTGCGGGGCCCTTCTCGCTATTCTGTTATATATCGACTCCAACCAAACACTCATCTTCAATATCTGCAACTATCATTTCACCTTTAAGTTCAAGCGTATCTAGCTTGAAGTTAAACTCTGCTTTTCCCAATTCATTAAGTGGTAAGCCTCCTGCTCCTTATAAGCATGCTGATTTCCGCAGTGTTGGTTTTTTATTTTCCTTAAGTTTATTATATGTTGATAATGCTGTAGCTGATGCCCCTGTGTCTGCTGTAAATGTAACCGGTATATTTTCGACTTCTCCTTTAATATAGATACCTGGACATAACTCACGTTTCCTTCTTATTGGTCTTTGTTTTACTGTAATGTTACTTTGCTTTTGTTCTTCTTGCTCTTCGCATTTATCAGTCTCAGACTGTTGGCCTCTTACTGGGTCTGGGACTGCTCTTTAGCCCCAAGAGCCGGTCCTGTCATGTTTAAAGGATTCGTGCTGACATTTGCCTTACGATAAGTTGCATAATTATACGAATATTTTTGCCGTTCGTTTCCATCTGTTTCAGGTCCACGTCTATTCTTTCTGCACTCCCTAGCTATGTGTCCACAGTTAAAGCAATCAATGCTTTTCTTCTTTTTTGTCTTATCTTTATTTACACTCATATTATTTGTATGATTAAACTTAGTTACTTCTGTTAGAATTTGTTCTAGGACCTTACTCAAATTTTCGTCGTTTCTAGTATTTTCATCTGTTTCTGTGCCTGAGCACCGAGTCATATTTTCTGTATTCCTAGCCAACATCTTATCATTTCCTCTTTTCAGTTGTCTTATTTCATTTGAGTCATTACCATCATCTTCTCTATCATAACTTGCTCTTCTTGTTTTCTTAGTTCGTTTGTCACCTTCTTCTTGTCTCCTACAAACTTTTGTTTGAACATAATTTGCAACATGAAATACGGCCTCATCTATATCCTCTGGTTCCTTCTGATACTCTACAGCAAATCTAACTTCTTCATCCTGTAAGCCATCTAAAAATTTTCTCACGAGATCTTCTTGCCTTGTTCTTCTATCTCTGTATCCATGAGCTTTGTCGTATAACATCTTAAGTTCTGCTGCATACTCTTCTGGAGTTTCGTGTTTTAATTGTTGTCGTTTGCTGAATTTAGCAGCATATGACCTTGAAGTGCGTATGACCCTGAACCTACTATCTAGTTCCCTGATTAACAAGTGGTAATTCTCAATTATATCTTGAGGCAACTGTCCGAAAACAAATTGGCCTGCAGAACCCTGTAAGCGAGGTAGAGATTGATCTAGCTTTTCTTCAGTATCCCAGTTATATCGTTTTGCGATGGCTTCAAATCGACTGATCCAAATGTCCCACTCATCTTTGCAATCAAAAGGTGTTAAACACAAACTAACTGTTCTTGAATTTCTGTTCAATTTTCATCTCCAATATCCATCACTGCCTGTATGGTTCTGACATTCATAGTTTGGGCGCACTCGACTAGGTGGACACCTTGAACGTATATTACTTGTGTACACTTCTGTATTACCTTGCACACCTGTCTGAGATTGACTTCTTGTTGGAATATTACGTGCAACATGACAGTTGTCATCGTAACCATTCACCACCCTATGTTGATTCTCTAACCCTTCATGTGTCCGAAAATAATTTCGACTGTGGCCTTCCATACTTCTTGATATGTGATTATGTGATTCATGGCTATTCGGCTCACTCTGATAATCTATATGTTGTAATGTATTTGAAATTTGACGACTATGATCTTCCATAGTTCTGTGATTATCTATATCATGATGTGTATAATGATTATCATGTTCAGAAAACTTGTTTAATGTTTCATTGCCTGCCTTGGACGTACATGTAGCTGTACTTTGAGTTGATACTAAATTCATCATCTGTTTAAGATCGGAATTTATTTCCTTTTGTTGCAGTCTGAGGTCGTTAATTCCCTACGGTCTGGAGACCGCAGGGTATTGGTACGCGTTTAACTTTTGAGGCATGGAGGAGCACGTGACCTGTTTTCGGTACATGGAGGAGCATGTGATCTGTAAACCGTACATGATTGGTTAATTGACCTTTTCAAAAACCTGGCTAAATACCGTTTGCCGGTACGTTACGGATTTACCTCTAGGGAATAGTCAGAGTGACACCTAATGAAGAACAAACAATTATTACGTGATATTTCTATTTTTCTATAATTATTTTACCGTTTAAGGTGGAAAAACTTGAATGATGTGTTTGAAAATTATCAATGTTTCTTTAATATGTATCTCAAATTTTACAAACAATAAATTGTTTATACTGAAAATCTACAAAATTAAAATATTCGTAGTGGCATCTGCCAGAATAAATAGAGATATTTTCTGCGTAAATTTGTATGTTTACTTTTTATGCTTGGAATTATTCATAAAATGGTACTGTAGGCCTATTTAATCATTTTTTTAAAAAGAAATTAATTGTTTTATGTTCGACATTCTCCGGTCATCAACGGTCACTAGTTTCCAAAGACCTTCTTCTATATTGATCGATTATTGTCAACTATATTCCTGATAAAACCGCGCGTTTATTTATTCCCCCCAAACAATGTTGAAAATAGTTAAATGAAATATCTTTATATCATTAAAAATGTTCCCCGCAGGAAATCATTTTACTTGTACATTCATTTAATGTAAAATGTTCCTGTTGATCTTCCTCACTTTGCATGCTTGAAGTTTCTGACATCCCATCTTCAACTTGTAAATCACGTTGACCAACGCTGTTTCGCCGATAATTACCGTTTATAATAGGGGACGGATTACGGCCGTTATCGTGTCCATCCTCGCTATTTGTTTCGAAATGGGACTCGATTTGTGCGTTTTCATTTACTTTTGGAGAACTCATATTGTGATTGAAAAATATTTCCGTTTCACTGTCTTCAATGTCCGTCATAATTCATACAAATTTGTAATGACTAATTTTCTCTATTGTAAAGATGATCGACGATTGTTCCGCGGTACTATATAATGATTTCTCAGGAAAGTTCGTATCTCTGGATCCGCTATAAAGAAACGAATCCCACCGCTGCCACCACAAATGTTGCGTACCGCTGTCTCTTGTATGTCTTTTATTCTACTAGCATGTATTCGCTAACTCAGAAGAATAGGTCTCCTTGGTATAGAGCTTCTGTATTTTATATATTTATATGACGGACTCGGACGGACACCAAGTGATCAGATTGGGCTATCAGAGGATGACTCCGCATCAGTTTATTGTAATTTATTTTTGGATGATATATAAAGGGTCTTTAATATAAAACTTCTCCAGTAACAACCAAGACAATTTCAAGTTAACGATGTTTATTTACGGACACATATATAAATTCGGACATATATATATATATATATATTATATATATATATATATATAATATATATATATATATATATAATATATATATATATATATATATATATATATAATATATATATATATCCGAATTTATATTACTTCGGTAAAATGATGTATATCTCTACCAGCGAAGGCTGTTAGAATAACATAAGAACACACAAGAACTCTGAAGTTTCTACGATGCTTAACTTTATGCAACAAATACTCTTTTAAAACAAAATTGTCAAAAATTATTACTTAAATCTTTATTAATTATGCTTAAGTATTTAAGAAAATATGCTATCAAAATTACCAAAGATGTAACTTGTAAATAATATCTTAATAATATCTGAATGAGCTTCTGCTATGAATGTTTTGATCTGAGCGGAGTCACTTCCGACAGGAAAACTGCGCTTTTATAGTCAAGATTCCTACACTGTCCCACACTGTGGGAAACTTTAAGAAAAGTGTAGGAAAGGCTCCTAAAGGATTTCCTACAGATCCAACACCTCCCACAACTTACATTAAAGATAAAAATACAACATAGAACAACATATTTGAACACATATTACATTAAGCTAATAATTATTGGAATTAATAAAAACATGAAACAAGTGAAATACTGTTATTATGTGTGGAGATATCAAATTTTAAGATTAATAAATTAAATGTAACCCCACTTTGTACCCCACAGGTAAAGAAAAGTTTTGCACAAGATGATGATGTCATAAATCAACTAATGTGTGACGTCATATTTGTAAGCAAACAAAATGGCGGAATATTAATACAATGTTTACAAGTTAGAATGTTCTTCTTTGAATAAAGAAATAATGAATAAATTTAACGGTAAAACTACTTGTGAATTATAAAGTTAATGTATCTCTTTGACTTTATGATAAACTTTGAATTTAACCAAAAGAGTTTTTATTAATAAGCACGCTGTTTATTAAAAATAACAGTTCATAAAAATGGGTGGTGAGTGGCACATCACAATATATTACACCTGGTTGCTATTTATAGTTTAATGTTCATTACAGTTAAGTCAGTGCATTTCAAATTTAGTAATAACCGAGGCAACCAAAAGTTGACTTTTTGTTTAAGAAAGATTGCATAGAGTAAAATATAGAGTGACAGGCTCAGTGAGTACAGCAAAAACGTATACTTGAGACATTTTGTATGAATTTCAGTTATATATTTCGTACACGTTATTTGAAAAGTGTGTACGTCTGCTAGTTGAAAAAGTTGAAAAAAGGCAGACAAATAAAATTTGTATGAATTTCAACATTGTTTATGTCCTGTTTAGTTTAGAATGTAGTATTAAGTAATGTTAAAGAATATTCTAAATAAAAAACAAAAACATTTTTTTAACATTTTGTTTCTGAACGATTTTTGTTTGCTATTCTTTTCTGTATACGCTATTCTTTTTCTGTATACGTATTAGTGATACTAATTATGTTTTCATATACATGTATTATAATATATATGTACACACTGACACATTTATAATCCATGTTTGTTATATTTCAACACCTGAATAAATAATAATAATATGTCAATTCTTTTTCAGAACTGAAAGATGAGCTTATTACATGGTACAACACAAATCAGAGCACAGTTCCTCTTTCCCCACTCACAGATGATTCCCATACCCCTCTAGCCGGATTCTACATTATGCCAGAAATGGTCATACAGACTTATCTGCCAGGTGGAAGGAAAGAAACAACTAGAGTCAAGTCGTTACAGGACCTGTTTACTCCCAGTAAAAAGTTTTTAAAGGAAATATATTTGTCAGCGGCCGCTGGATTTGGGAAAACATCTTTTTCAAAATATTTCGCCATCACTTGGTGTCAAGCTCATAAAAAGGATGAAAACTATAAGCATTTTAAAGAAGAAGAAATAAAGGCATTATATGGCTTTGAGTTTTTATTTCTGGTGTTATTGAGAGATTCAACTAAAGTCTGTGATGTCGACGACATGATTGAACAACAAGTCATACAAT